>NC_060960.1:1879338-1886838 GCF_910589235.1 Vespa crabro
CCTCACCCTTTGGTGCATGCTACATTGTTTCAATGATACACACGGGAAAAGAGAAGGACCTTTGCGTTTGTATTATCTTTTTTTTTCCATCACCCTCATCCTCCAACTTTTCCACAAAGCTTATGTCTCTCCCTATCCCTCCCTCCCTACCTCTCTCTCTCTCTCTCTCTCTCTCTCTCTCTCTGCGACGCCTTGTTTTTCACCTCCCGACGACGTGTTTGTCGTTCCACGAGAGGTAGGGGGAGATAGAGAGAGAGAGAAAGAGAGATAGATAGATAGAAAGACAAAGAGAGAGAGAGAGAAAGCACAGACGCGTTATTGTGTTATGGAATACGACGGCTTCCATCATTTATCTATCTTTCTTTCTCTCTCTCTCTATCTCTTTCTTTCTTTCTTTCTTTCTCGTTTACACCGTCGACGCATCTCCTATCCGAGCAAACGTCATTATTTTTTGCAATTTGCTAAGCAGATGCCCCTCATTGTACTTGCCATTGCCGCCAGGAAGAATCCGTTTCGTTTCCCTTCGTCTCTGTATCATTCACCCACCCTTCGACCCATTTCGACCCTTCGTGTCTTCTATTTACCCTCTTTTTCTCTCTTTTCATTTTTCTTCCTTTTCCCTTTAGCTCATGTTATATGTCGGTACGTCTAACGCAATCTTGGATATTATTCACGCAATGAGAATAACGCGACTCGCTCGTAAAACGAGTACTGAAGGAAAGTTGGATCGGCAGCCTCGTTCGGATTTTAACCGACTTGCCAACGTCCATTGTTGTAGTTTCCACGTTTTATTTTCTCTTTTCTTTTTTTCTAGTATTCTCTCATTTCTGTTATTCTTACTCCTCGTCGTCATCGTTGCTCATGTCATTTCCCATACACGACGGTATATGGTTCTTTCTTTTCCATCTAGATTTCCGTGTATGGCGAAATAATAATCCCATCTAACGACGTCGTAACATTGTCGCGTATAATACTTTGTTCCTTACCCAACTCTTTTTTTTAACTCCAATCCCCTTACCCCTACCCTATCCCTTCTTTTTCCTTCTTTGGTTTGAGCTTCAATGGGTTCGTGGAATTTTTATTATTGTTGTTGTCTTTTTCTCTTTCTTTTTCTTCAAAGAAGTTTCCAAAAAGGAGTTATTCAAGCTAACGAATAGTTTTATTTAATAATAAATAATAATATTTCGTTTTAATCAATGAACCTATTATTACTTACTGAATTTTGTTAAGTTTAACAAGCCGCATAATGAATTTTATCAGATTACAATTTAATCGACGTTGAGAGCTTTAGTCATCGCCGTATTATGATATTTTCCTTTCAAGGGATGCTCTCTTTATCGTTAGGAACGATCTTCTATAAAGAAAAATGTGATTAAGGTTAATTGCTTTTTCCCAAGGTAATACTTAACGTTGATAAATGCAATTAACATCGTCCCACTTGTACGATCCGTTTTTTGTTATCCGTGAGAACATTTTCTTACTCTATACTTATTATATTACTTAATACTTCTATCCTCTCGTTCGGTTTAATAAAATTATTATTATTGTTATTATTATTATTATTATTATTATTATTATTATTATTATTATTATTATTATTATTATTATTATTATTATTATTATTATTATTATTACTATTACTATTATTATTGTTATTATTGAAAGTCTTGGAATACGTTGGATATAAAAATCTTAGCAGACTTTTCTTTCTCTTGCCATCTTTTCTTTTTCTTTTTTTTCGTCTCCCTCGCAACAGGTACAAATCGTAGATATGTATATGAGAAAAAGCATGCGTTGAAACTTGTACCGGAGGTACTTGCATTTCTTCCGGCAGGTTGAAGAAGGCAACCGTAATCCGGCGAATTTCGAAGAATGGATCCCACGAGAGGGGCACAAGTATCCGTCACGGTGCTTGCCTTTAGAAGGAGTAGTCGTTGCATTTTCTCCTCTTTCGTCCTTTTTCGGGGGAGGGACTTTCGACTTCTCCCTTCAATTCCCAAGCTTTCCTTCCCGTTATATAGACTCCTAAGAAGAAAATATATAAGTATGTGTATGTGTGTGTATATGTATACATGAACGAGTTAACGAATGCATTCGCCTAATGTAAATTAAAAAGTGCGTGTTACGCGAATGTATGGTGTGGATAAGTATTCCCTTCTTTCTTTTATTTATTTTTTACTTTCTTGTTTTTTCTCTTTTTTTTCTCTTTTTTCTTTTTTTTTTTTTTATTTTCTTTCCTCCAGCTCGGTCCTCTTCCGTGAGATCTTTCGAGTCCCCTCGATTCGTATCGCACGAGAAGTTTCTCGCGAATTTAAAAGGGCCGCCCTTCCGTATCTTTTCGATTACTTGCGCTCCCGTTGTAAACTTTTTAAAGTCCGTTGAATTTTCATCGAAAAACATATCGTGTATGCTTCTCGAAAATAAAAAAAGAAAAAAAGAAAGAAAGAAAATGAAAATAGAAAAGAAAGAAAAAACAAAAAGAAGACAGATACAAGTCCAAATTTTCATGTATAGAAATTATATCGATACGTAGAAATGTGCTTGATGATTGAAACGAATGAAATACGTTAAAGGGGAAATAAAATTTCTCTGATCGCTTATTTATTTCCTTTTTGCATCTTCCTTTTTCTTTTTCCTTTTAGGGAAAGGAATTTTATCAGGACTTTTTCTTCTTTTCTTCTTCTTTTTTTGATTTTTTTTCTTTTTTTTTTCTTTTTTTTTTTTTTAATATAAGTTCGGAATAAAAACTCAGAAATGCTTGAGGGAGATGAGGAGTCAAAAAGACGCGAAATCGATCGTAATACGATCGCGTGGAGTTTCACCTTTTTCCCCACTCTCTCCTTCTCCTTTCCCTCCTGCTTTTTTCTCCATTTCATCCCCTTTCTCCCATATCTCACACCATTCAATATCTATCCTTCGCTAATTTCAAATGCGAATTTGCGTGAAGGTAGACGAATGATATGATGTAGATTCGTCGAAAGGAAAAGAGTAAAAAAAAATGAAAAAAGAAAAAAAACTGGAAAAGAAGTGGGGAAAAGTAAGAGAGAAGAAGAGAAAGAGAAAAACAGAGATAGATAGATAAATAGAAAGAGAGAGCAATGAAGAGATAGATAGATAGATAGAGAGAGAGAAAGAGAGAGAGAGAGAGAGAGAAACACCGAATATCCCATAGGACCGAAACATTCAGTTCAGAGTTCTGAAGCTTTCGCGTACTCGACAGCGTGAGGGAAAATCAAGAAAGAACGGCGGAGAGGTCGTTCGTTGATGGTTGTTAGAGAAGAGAGAGAGAGTGGGGGGGAGAGAAAGAGAAAGAGAGAGAGGTTGTAGAGTGAGAGTGGAACGGGTCGGGACGGGGGATTAAATCGAGAGAGAAGCGACTTTGGTGGCTGAACCTTCATGAAAGTACTCATTGAAACGGTTCACGGCAGTCTGACGTACGGCAAATCATTAATTGAAATTCCGTTACGCGAACGCCGCTCGTTCATTGCTTCCATGTATATGTATATGTATATGTGTATGTTTGCATCTGCGTATACATTGCACATCGACTTCTATGCTACTCTTACTTATCAGAGAGCAGACCAGATGATATTCCGTGTCGTTCTCTTATTAAAGTAAATCGGTAAGAGATCGAAAAGAGTGATAGAGATAGATAGATAGGTAGATAGAGAAAGAGTGAGAGAGAGAAAGAGAGAGAAAGAGAGAGAGAGAGAGAGAGAGAGAGAGAGAGAGAGAAAAGAAAAGAGAAAGGAGTGAGAGAAAGGGGTAGAAGGGTGACGGCTCTGGTAGCTCGCGTTTAATTACGCGACTATACGCTCACGCATCGCGCTTCATTTGATGTCTGTGCCTTTTTATCGGTGGGAAGAATGACTCTTCCACCCTATTAAAGTCAGTGGGGAATAAATCATTCGTGACGGCAAAGTAACGGAGATACGATCGTTTCGTTTTTCATTGAGATTCAATAGGAAATCTCTCTCTCTCTCTTTCTGTTTCTTTCTTTCTATTTCCATTTTTTTCCTTCTTCATACCAACGTGATACTCTCTCACTTTCTTTCTCTCTCTCTCTCTCTCTCTGTCTCTATTTGTTTGTCGATATATAGTAAATAATAATGATAATAATAATAATAATAATAATAATAATAATAATAATAATAATAATAAAAATAATAATAATAATAATAATAATAATAATATTAATAATAATAATAATAATAATAATAATAATAATAATAAGAAGAAGAAGAAGAAGAAGAAGAAGAAGAAGAAGAAGAAGAAGGAGAAGAAGAAGAAGAAGAAGAAGACGAAGAAGGAACAACGATAGCAATAATGATAATGACGATAACAACAACGGTAGCATAGTTAAAGTAGGAATAAGAGAGTGAGTAAGAGGAGGAGAATGAAAAATAAGGCGAACGAGTGACGGCAATAAAAGTAATAACGGTAAAAATAATGAGAGTAAATAAAACGAAGGCTAACGATCAAGGTCGGTCTAATGAGAAGTAGCAGCAGACAAGGGCGAGAAAGGTGGTGAGATGGTGGGAGTAGGGTGGTAGAGAGTGGGCGGGAGATTGGGTGGTTTTGATGGTCGTGGTGGTGGAGGAAGGAGATAGAAACGGACGGGATAGAAAGATTGCAGCGAAGCAGAAGCTTCAACGTTTTCCCAGTCTGGTATTATCCTCCTATCTTTTGCTACATTTTCTCTCTTCTTTTCTCTTTACCTTTTTCTTTTCCCTTTCTCTTACTCTTTCTCTTTTGCTCTCTTTCCCATTTCTCTTGTACTTTTTGAGGTAGAGCCTAGCGCACGCGACGGCCGTTATATGTAACAGTTTCTTTCGAAGTTTATTGTCGTTCTCTCTGTGATGTCGGCCTGGCCTTTTGAGTGACAGGGAAAATGGCACTTTTATGTTTCTCCGCTACCACCGCTACTACTACAACTACTACTACCACTACTATTACTATTACTGCTATTGCTACTGCTACTGCTACTACTAGCAGCACCTCCTACTGGCTCTTCAGTTGTGGTAGTGCTATTACTGTTACTGACGATGCTGCTCTCGCTTTTACTACTGTCGCTTACAGCAATTCTGTTACTGCTAATGTGTCTCGTAATAATTTCACCTGCTTAATGCAAGATACACCAAGTTAGTAATAATGTTTAATAGATGTTTGATGAACAGTTTGTTAGACGTATGTAACATGTACATATTGCAGAGCGTGATATTAAACGAGATAAGTGTCCGCCATGATTGGTATGAAATCTTGCGAATTTTTTCTTTTTTTTTTCTTTGAAAAACATCGAGACAGATCAATTTTGTTTTCGGCCAGAAGAGGAGGATAAGTCCTTAGTAATTATCATAAATTCATCCCTACTTTGTGCTACCCAATCGGCTTCGATGGAAGAACTTAAGTAGTGTATAATCGAAGAATGCTCCATTGGATTATATAGGATTTATTATAAAATGTTCTACGTTAGACTGAGCAAAGACTTTATAACTCCATTGAGTTCGGCGAACATTTCGTTTGATTTTGAACATTTCGTAAAATAAAAGTTGTTTTCAACTTGAAATTTCGAAACTATTGATGCAAAATTTGAAAAGAAAAATATAGAGCCATTATATAAAAAGGAATTAAAAGATCTTTAAAACGATACGCTCTTAAATTCCTATTGGTATTTAAGACTTTTGAGGAAGTTTTTAAGCTTTTTGTTGAAGCACTCTACATACATACGTATATATATATATATATATATATATATATATATATATATATATATATATATATATAAGGAATAAACATTTTTTTCATGTATGGGTATTTTTTTCTTCTTGTATATGGATTTTTTCCTTCTTTATTTACAGAGAAAGAAGAAACATGTCGGAAGTAAAAACAGAAAGGCCTAGGACCGCCGGTCGGATAGCACCGACTGGTCGAGTCACTCCAAGCGTTCATCAATCGGCCGGAAATGGAAGAAGGAAGGCTATACCTGTACCACCTCCTAGGGTCCCGACTCCAATGCCTTCGGCCAATAACAATCAGCAAAGGTTAGTTTACATTTGGGACTATTGGAATAATTTCGTAGTTGCATCTTTTGTTTGGTAATTAATCGAATGGTAGACGTAAACTTTGAATATTTGACTTCTTCTATGTTTGAATAACTCGAATAATAGTAGGAATATTTTCAGGTAGGTTAGTGAATTAATATAATTATGCAAATTATATTCCTCGATCGATTTGAATATTTTAATCGTAAAAGAATTTTATAAATTCCACATTATTCGCAGTTAGTTTTTCTTCTTCTATGATTGATGATGTTTTGTCTGGAAGAAAAAGAAATTAAAAAAACAAAGAAAAAAAAATAAACAGAAGATGCATATCCATGAATTTAAACAAAAAAAAAAATACATTCAATGCGTCGATAATTTTTCATCAATTTTATAGTTAGGCGAATAGATTCGAATGAAACGTTGAGAAATGTATCAAAATTCAATTGACTTGAATTTTTCAACTTTTTCCACAATTTTATCTAAATAAAATATATTTTGAAGTTTTTCGATTCTAAGTATATTAAGGCGCATGCGCGACATACTACAACGCGTCTTACTAAACGGAACTAGGTATTATGCCATTTCTCATGGTTGAACGATCTAAACGAGCGCGGAATCGAACTTTTGATGTGACTTTCGAGTTGTACCGGTTATACAAAGATAGACGCCATTAAATACGCTGGATTAGAGATGCATAGTGTTTCCTACCGACTGATTGAACTTTGTCGAGTTAGCGAACGGTGACCGTACCGGTTGGTATAGGACTTCTCTCGATTAATTTAGAAGGGTTTCCTCGTACTTAAGCTTTGTTAGAAGTTTTGCCTTGTCAAAATTAATTCGTATAATAACAAACTTAGTATCGAACAAGCAAAACATTTATGTAATACAAGAATACAACTACATCGATGTCGGTAACTATACGAATTAGAGAAATCTTTTTATTTTACTTTTATTTTTCTTCTTTTTTTTTCTTTAATTACTTCTCATCTTTTGTTATTTCTAGGTGTTAAAAAAATGACATATATGTATATACATATATAACATAAATAATATAAATAATATATTATAATTATTTATATTATTTACATTATATTATATATATATATTATATATATATAATATAAATATAATAATAAAAATAAAACAATATATATAATATATATTATGGATAATATATATATATATATATATATATATATATATATATATTTATGAAATTTATATTATAAATTCTAGTTAGAGTAAATTTATGATTGGTATATATGACGATTAATTTTTTAAAAAGAAGAAAAAAAAATTGAATAGAAGAGAAATACACGCATGGATAGTGTTTTTAATTTATACATATCAATATGTATAACATAATAATGCATGAAGACAACGAACATGAAATATGGGTGGATTATCAAACGTTTCTGCTCTTAAGAGAGTAAACCTCATGGACCAATGCGTGGTC
>NC_060960.1:1891838-1964338 GCF_910589235.1 Vespa crabro
TATTGATCATCCTACATCGATTACGATTTCAATAGTTTCGAACGAATAGATTTAATCATACAATTTATTTCTAATTCCGAATACACCGTGAGCCAAAATAGGTATTTAACTGGTATTCCTGGTGAGATAACCCACAAAGCGAGTAGTATCCATAAACCGGTTAAAAAGGTTATCGTACTGCAAAATCAATGCTTGGAATAGCACCGTGAAACTCACTCGGTGAAAATATTTCAACTTTGGCATAATACATTTCGCGTATGCACTTTTGTCTGTGTACTCAGGCGCCTGCATACGCGTACTGTGTGTTTCGTTCAAAACCAAAAATTACGAGGAAAAAAAGAAAGAGGAAAGAAAAAATTAAAAAAATAAAAATGCACTTTACAGCGAAAAAAACGTAAATGTTATAAATTTTTAATAAAATTTTTGAGGCGGATAAGGGGAGGGAGGGTGTTCTTGTTTCATGCACTTTTTTTATTTTCTCCGTCCTTATCTTTTTTTCTCTCTTTTTATCTCTTTCCCTCTCCCTCTCTCTCTCTCTCTCTCTCTCTCTCTCTCTCTCTATCTATTTTTCTCAATGAATAAGACGGAGAGAAAGATATTTGTCGCTTTTTTCCTTTGTTGGTTTTTCTGTTTTTTTTTCACGATGCAAAGCACTTGTCATTATTGATGTTAGGGTATACCTATTTGCCAAAGAACTGACGTTTCGATTTTGTTGGTTCTGGTTCGAATACCTTGAGAGCCTTCGAGGACACGTTCGTAGATAAAGGATATGGAGGTGGTGATCATGCGACTCCCGAACCCGTGCCCGACAATTTAATGAGCCGGATTTCACGGGATCGGCGTTGAATGGAAAAGGGACTCGGTAGCGTTATATGAGAGAGTTCACTGGCGTATGAGCCAATCGTCGAAGAACGATGAGTGCCATGTAGAGAATAGAACGGGGTGCGAAGGCAAAAGGGCGGAAGACAGAGAGAGAGAGAGAGAGAGAGAGAGAGAGAGAGAGAGAGCGAGTGTGTGTATGTGTGTGAGAAAGAAAGAGAGAGAGAGAGAGAGAGAGAGAGAGAGAGAAAGTGAGAATGCATACGGGAAAATTCAGGGGTCAAAAGCCCGCGGAAATTTTCGACAAAAGCCGCACGCATTGTGCTCGCCAACTGCGAAAAGCTCGTAACGAGGGCTCTACTATTGCTCCTGTGTGTTGTGCTTACTACGAGCACCCGAAGCTTTATTCTCTATCTCTTTTTTACATTACGCTTATCCGAATCCGACCATTGCATATTTCTCTCTCTCTCTCTCTCTCTCCCTCTTTTTCTTTCTGTTTCTCATCATCGTATTGCGTTTAAGCACCGGTCACACATCCTTGAAACCCTTAGCTATACCTCACTTTCCGCATGGCATAAATGTAAATCCCCTTTATGATTCATTCTTTTTCGAATTATTTTGAATTATCGAATGTAAGTAACCTTGTAATATATTTTTTCTTTTCTTTTTTTTATTACTTTTTTTTACCTTTTTTTTTCTTTTTCACCGAAGGTATACGGTCTTGAAAATCGAGGGTAATTTGTCTTTTTTGGGAGAGGAGGGGGAATTTTTCTTTTTTTTTGTTTAATCTGAAACAAAACATATTTTTTCAAAAAAAAATTCTGTCGATTTTTCGAATTATTGAAAAATTTTCTAATTTATAAAATCGCGAGGATTAAGTATATCCAATTTTGTCTTTTTCTTTTTCTTTTTTTATCTTATCCTTCTATTATATTTATTTATAACGATGGTATATGAAATCGTATTTGTTTTATCAATTTTACGTAACGAATTGTATAACTACGATATTATTTTCAATTAATATAATTACAAAACTTCGATATATATATATATATATATATATATATATATATATATATATATATATTTAGCGTTTGATAAAATATGTATAATAGAGAAAGATAAAGAGAGGTAGAAAACAGTGAGAGAGAGAGAGAGAGAGAGAGAGAGAGAGAGAGAGAGAGAAAGTGAGAGAGAATGAAAGAACGAGAGGGAAAATTGAAAGCAGAATGAAGAGTGAAGACTTGAACAGGCAACAAGAGGGATATATTAATTCATTCGAAAACAATACATTGTTATTACTGGCGGGAATATCGATTAGTTAGTGGGCGTGTATATCTATCCTTTTCGTAGTTACACTCGTCCAAAAGATTTGTACTTCTATCTGGAAATGTTTGACAGGTGATGCGCGGATTTCTACCCTCGTTACGACCCTTCGATCGTTTCGAACGACTACGCCAGACGGAATCGAGCTCTCACACCTCTCTCTCCCTCTTCCCCCCCTCTCTCACTCTCTCTCTTTCTCTGTTCCTCCCTTTATTTTTTTTCCTTTTTTGTTTTTTTTTCTTTTTCTCCTTTTTTTATTTTCACCACGATCCTTCCTTTTTATATCGTGCTTTCGGTAGCTTTAGAAAGCTGTGAACGCGTGAAAATCGAGCTCGTTGCTTCGATTGCCACGATTTCATGGTTTCGTTGATTGTCGAACCGTATACGTCATAATGAATGTGAGAGTTGATTAAGTTGTGTAAAGTGTCTGCTGATTAAGTAAAGCCTGGGATGTTGATCGATACTTCAAAAATCACATTCGATGTACACGTACATGTTATATGTGTATGTACCGATAATAGGGATGGAAGCATGGGGTGTGTGGAGTGGGGTTGAGAGGAAAGAAGAGCAGGGAAAAGATAATTATTTGCAGTTTGTCGCCTCGTACATATACCTTCTTTTATTTTAATTTAGACTTGCATATTCTCTCGAGGTCGTTTTATTATTCAAGTTAACGCATCGAATTCAATGTTTATTTGATATAAATCGATATGTCCATTTAATATATTTCATAAATGATTCCAATAAAAAGAAATGACAAAATTTCATTATATTTTTTCATATCGTCAATAATTGTTAAAGAATTGATATGATTAATTAACTTTTTGTTATTTTCGAGGAAAATCGATTATTGATGACCGTCGTGGCACTGTAGCTATTAAAAAAAAAAATTTTTTTTACTTTCTTTTTCTTCTTTTTTTTTTCAATTTTAATTCACTTTAATTGCACAGTTCAGTAAAAAACAACGATCAATGGTTATTAATAAACTGTGATTTCTTAGATAACATTGTAATAGTGAATTGCGTTATTAATTTGATTTTAAAAATATTATTTAATCGAAATTAAATAATATGAAGATAATTTCATTTATATACACACACACACACACACACACACACACACATATATATATAATAAATACAGTGTATTAATCGAAATCACAATTTCTATCAAGAACAGAAAACAAACAAGAAAAAGAAAAATAAAAAGGAAGATAAAAACACGATCGGAGTTTATACATACGCGCGTATAAAGCTTAGTTTACCGATGTTCGATTACCAAAAATTTATTGATTTTGCACGTGTATAAACGTTAATATTTGACGCGAATAAACAGCCATCGGATTCGTCAAAGAGTTAATTGCGTTTTGAACTCTACGAATCGAAGGTTGTTGATATCGTCACGTACATATTGTTATGTGTTTGCATTCGAACGATGATGACGATGATATTCTCTAACTCTAATCTGTCAGAGCAATGATTTTACAGATTTCTGTTTTATCGGCACGTTATACACGGTGTCATTTTAGAACGAGCCGCCTATCTCGATCTGGCGGTGACTCCTGGAAACATCGACGTCGCGACGCCGATGTTTCCTATCGTCTCCGTTGGTCGGCGCCACGACGTTAATCTTTGCTGCTACTTTAAAAAAAAAGGAGTGAAAAATACAAAAAAAAAAAAAAGAAAAAAGAAAGAAGAAAAGAAAAAAGAAAGAAGAAACAGAAAAGACTCATTATATTCTCCCCATTTCTTTCTTTTTTTTTATATATATTTATATTTATAACTTTCATAAATAATTTTATTCCTTTTCAATAATTATTTTCACGTTCGAAACACGTTCGTAAATTTTCTTCGTATTTTCATTTCGAACGATATCATACATACATATATGTGTACATATATATATATACATTTTTATATATATATATATATATATATATATATATGTATATATGCATGTATATATAAATCGAATATCATTTCTACTAATTATCAAATTTAATTAAGCACCGACGATATCAAAGGCCGAGATCATCGTACGTTATATTCACGTTTATTTTATATACGATTACATACCAAGCACACGATTATTTAACGGCACATTTTCTGTCTCTCGTTAAAATAACTTGGTTCGATTCCGCAGGTAATAATTACATGCTAATCCGGCTTTGAACATTGTAAAGTACTCATTTGCGTGGATTACCGTTCGTTCGATCGGCGTACATTTTTACCGTAGTAGAGAAGGGAACGAGTTTTTTTCTTCGATCAATTAGATCACATTGTGTCCTTTCTTTTTTTCCTAAGGATTAGCAGTTGGGTTTTTAATTAGATTTTTATCGTTTTACGAGACATTTGGAATGTTCTCGCTTTCTCTCTCTCTCTCTCTCTCTCTCTCTCTCTCTCTCTCTCTTTCTCTATCTATCTATCTATCTATCTTTTTTACTTCCTTTTTTCTCTTTCTTTTTTTTTTCATTTCGTTCCCTTCACTTGGCGACAATATTATATTGCGGTCGTTAAACTTGAAATCACGCAGCGATTATCGGTAGGGCGAATACTTTATCGGACCTTCAAGGTCGTTAGCCTAATGGAAACGACGTTAAACGTTGAACGATCTATGTAGTGCACTTTCCTAGTTGGCGTCATCTAGAGAAAAGTTCGAGGAAGATGAAAAAGAGAAGAGAGAGAGAAGAGAGAGAGAGAAAGATAGAGAGAGGGAAAAGGAAAGAGGAAGGGAAAGAGAAAAAGAAAGAATAAATACGAACGAATAAAATGAGAGAAAGAGAAAGAAAGAAAGAAAAAAAGGAAGGGGAAGCATACGGCTCCAATAGCGCGTGAACGTTCTTAATGGAGCCATTTCAGTATTATAATAGCCGATCGTAGGAACGATTGGCAGGCTCTGTCGCTTGAAGATCGTGTCTCATATCTTTTCAATGGTTCCCTAATCCTTTCGTGAGATTAGAAACCGGTATATACATACTAATCTTTCTTAATGTAATAAAGTTCTGGATAAGTTTGAAAATGAAAAAAAGAAAGAGTGAAAGAGAGAGAGAGAGAGAGAGAGAGAGAGAGAGAGAGGAAGAGAGATAAAATAATAAATATATAGATAGAAAAAGAGAGAAGAAAGATAGATTAATAAATAGATAGATAGAAAAAGAGAGAAAGAGAGATAGTTTTCGATTATCGACTTTTAAATTAAAGAGGAGACTCGAAGGATGGTACTTAAAGATGAGTGCTTAAAGATAAACGGTAGGGATTAGAAATCTTTTTTTTTCTCTTTAATCGTCTCTTTCGTTATATATTTTTTCTTTTCTTTTCTTTTTTTTTCTTTTTTCTTCTTTTTCCCAGTAAAACGACGGATAATACTTGTACATATATGCATATGCATATGTATATGTATATGTATATGTATATATATATATATATATATACATATATATATATATATATATGTTTCTTAGACGATCTCCATTTCGAACAAGACAGTTCCGTTTTATTTTATTATTCGACAATTTATGAGGTCAATCATGAGATAAACGAGACTCTCTCTTAGGCCTTTACGTTACGTCGAAAGTATGATCCTGAATGGGATAGAAAATTGCAAGGAATGACGTTATAAAACAGAGATAAAAGCTTGATTTTAGTGTCGTTAATTTTCGTCGGTAGCTATTATAGATTTTACGATCGGTGCTTTGCCATGAATTTCGACAAGATTTACCCCATTCTCCCCGGTTCCCCCAGTTTGAACTCGTAAACTAACACGTTTTGTGCCTTGTACGTTCATTAAAATTGTTGGATTAGTAATACCGTAGTTATCGTTAATATTAAATAGTTATTTGTTTTGTTTCGCATGTTTTAAAGAAAGAGAATTATTTCGATCAAAAAGAGAGAGAGAGAGAGAGAGAGAGAGAGAGAGAGAGAGAGAATGAGAATGTTTCATCTTATTATATAATACAATACATATGTAATATTGTTTATATATATTTTATATATATTATATATATCTTTTTATATATATATTTTGTGTGTGTGTATGTGTATATTATATGTAAGACTATAAGATATATTGTATATTGTATAACAATATTTTATACAAATTTTATACAATGATATTATATAGTACTAAAATTATTGTATTATATCATGATATTACTTTTTATATTAATAATATTATACTATATATATGTATATAACTATATATTATATAATGATATAATATTATAATATATAATATATTATATAATATATACGTAGTTCAATTATAATTCGAACGTAAATTTAATAAGAAAATGTGATCGTGGAGATTATTGAAACATTTTAATTACAAGAGGAACGTTTAACGCCGAATATTTCTTATATTCTTTTCTTATATTCTTATATTCTTTTTTACTATTGTTTTTCTTAAATTCTTTTTTATTTTTTTTTTGTTTATGTATGAAT
The DNA here is from genome assembly GCF_910589235.1 of Vespa crabro. NCBI lineage: Eukaryota > Metazoa > Arthropoda > Insecta > Hymenoptera > Vespidae > Vespa > Vespa crabro. Next base: position 1,898,420 of record NC_060960.1, read on the forward strand.
TAAAATTGTTATCGTGAAAAATTTATTTAGGTATGTTACCTTTTCAGCCGTCACCTTCGTTAATGTCACACCGAGTATAATTATTTACAATTTATTTTATATTCATGTTTTTAATGATGTTAATTATATGATGTGTATATATGTGTGTGTGTGATGTATGTGTATCTGTGGGAAAGAAAAAGAAAGAGAGAAAGAGAGAGACAGAGAGAGAGAGAGAGAGAGAGAAAGAGAGAGAGAGAGAGAGAGAGAGAGAGAAAGAGCGAGAATGAGAGAAAATACGAGAGAGAGAGAAAGCAAGAATGAGAAAAAATATGAGATAGAAAGAGAAAGAGTGAGAGTGAGAGAGAATGAGAGAGAGGGAGTAGGTTTTACGTCGTAATGTAATCAACCCTCGAGTCTCAACATCCAACCTCGAAACTCTCACGTTACTTCCTTCGGAAAAGTCCTTCTCGCCCTTTCTTGACACAACCACTTCATTTCGTTCGGAAATGCGACAATCGACACCCTCGTCTCTTACCGATTAACGCATTTTTTTTCTCTTGTTAAAATAAACAAATCGATCTACAATGTATTAATTAATTTATACATGCATATATATATATATATATATATACATATTATATATATATATATATATATAAAATACTTATATATACTTTATATATATATATATATATATATACATATTATATATATATATATATATAAAATACTTATATATACTTTATATATATATATATATATATATATATATATATATATATAAAATACTAATGTATACTGATATTTAAAATGAAAAAGATAGAGCGAGAGAGAGAGAGAGATAGAGAGAGAGAGAGATTTAGTAAAGGAACAAAGTACTCACTTAAGTAGTCTACTTGAAAACAAAGTTCGACAAGTAGATTTCGAATAGCCGGAAGGTGTTCACACCGATCGAGAGAGTCGATCCTCTATGATTGGGATGTTGGTTAATGAGAATGGTTAATCGAGCTGCGTGGTTGATACATACATATACAGGTATATAAAGGTCTTCCAAAACGGGCATGAGATCATACTCATGGCCCTCAGGCACTCCTGGCCATCCATAATGACGGTAAATTACCGTCACTATCTGCCGTATCTCTTGGTATAACTCCCGCTTCGAAATCGACGTGGACGAATATATGCGTAGGCAGCTGACATAACCGTCAGCGCTTTGCCTGCTTATCCTTCGCTCGTAACATCGCGATCGACAATTCGCATGCTCAAACACGAACTTGTAATTGTGCCTATGTGTGTATTCGTGTGAATCGACTGGGACGAAGATCATCTATCTCTTTATCTCTGTCTCTCCTCTCTCTCTCTCTATCTCTTTTACTCTATTTCTCCATTCTCTCTCTCTCTCTATCTCCCTTATTCTTTCTCTTTCATTTTCTCTCTCTCTTTCTCTCTCTCTCTCTCTCTTTCTCTCTTTCTTTCTCTCTCTCTCTCTCTCTCTCTCTCTTTTTCTCTACCTGTTTTTTACTATTTCTGTCTGCCTTTCATCTTTGTTTTACCAACGATCGCGTTTATTCGTGTTTACTCACAGTGCGGTGGGTGTATAGGTGGGTGGTGAACGTAGATCATATAACTATTTTACTCTCCAAAGAGATTGAAGATCATCGGGCATTTTCTCGCATAAGAGAAACGTGAGAAGGCATGCGCTACCATAATATTCGCACTAATGAAAATTGCAAGGACGTTTCTATGTATTTTATGTACAAACAATACAATATATAGGTACGTACTGGTAAGCCGACGGATAAGGGTTGATTTATGATTTTTATTTTTTTTCTTCTTTCTTTTTTCCTTTTTTTTGGGACGGTATGGGACTTTTTTCTTTCTTTCCAAAGAAAATATCTTATTGATAATATCGAGAATAATAAAATGAATAATAATAATTATAAAGAATGAAATGAAACGTGTGGTATATCACGATCGTCAGAACGTTTCAAAGTCTTGGATGTCTATTGACATTTGATCGTATTCGATAAAGAAAAGTGGGCGTGATTTCAGTCGTAATATCTTAGACACTATATAAATATACATATATATATATGTATATATATATATGTATATATTTATATTATATATGTATATTTATATGTATATTATATATATATATGTATATTTATATATATATATATATACACACACATACACATATATGAAGATAGATACGTAGATATGTACACTTTTAGAGAAAGAGTTTCATAAGATTAATCGATAAGTACGTAAAATCATTATGTTTCTTTTCTAAAATATTATATGTACTCCATTGAAAAGAGACGTACCATATCGATCATTCAAGAAACTTCGATATTGTCAACCTTCTAAGTATAATATATTAATCACACTGTTTTATTCACTTTCTATTTATTTCTAATTTGATGTCCAAGTATTATTATTTTTGTACATCTTTTTCTCTCTCTCTCTCTCTCTCTCTTTCTCTCTCTCTCTCTCTCTCTCTCTCTCTCTGGTTCGGGGTCACAGTCGTCCTTCCGTCCGATTAAATTCAAGGATCTGGTTCCGTTATCGAACGTGCCATCTCGATAACTTGGTGCCATGTTTCAAGCCAAAGGCATGCTCTATATCTCAAACGTCTACAGCCTGCCGGATAGTAAAACACCTAAAATTATACACTCTACGTCAATATCAGATTGCGCAAGCTGCTCCCATATTTAACTCTCGAGAGGTTGGCCACTCTGCTAAGGAATACACCAGTTTGGTGCTCGGAGGCGAAATAATATCTCTCTCTCTTTCTCTCTCTTTATCTATCTATCTATCTATCTCTCTTTCTCTGTCTCTCTTTATTTATCTATCTCTCTCTCTCTCTCTCTCTCTTTCTGGTGCAACTCACGAGAGATATATTCTAGAGATATTCTTCGTCCCATATTTTCATTCGATATATTCTTCTTCTTCTTCTTCTTCTTCTCCTTCTTATTCTTTCTCTTCTTTTTCTTCCTCTTTGTTAAAACATTTCCGCGTAGCAGGACACGTACGCAACTCTGCTAGCAAGGTAACCAACCAACCAACCAACCAATCAACCATCGACAACTCTTAAATGGTTCAGTCGATCGTGCATTCGCGATATTTTCTACCATCGTTTCTCTCCTTGTAACCCTTACGTTTTATATCCCATTGCTTTCCCAGTTCTGAACACGTGCTTTACTTAGCGTTGCAGAACGATTATCGGTCACGTTGTCGTTGCAGGTAAATAATTTGAATGTAAAAGACTCAGTCTAATTTGTTTTTTTTTCTTTCCTTTTTCTTTCGATCGAGAAAAAGTATAGGTTTATACAAATGTATACAAGTTTTTTTTTTTTTATTGTATCGTATAATTTTTTATAATGTATTATTCTTTCTCTCTCTTTCTCCCTCTCTCTCTCTCTTTTTTTTCTTTCTTAGTTAACATATTGAAAGCTTAAATTAACCTTTAAAATATATATGTAGAAACAGAAAGAGAGAGAGAAAGAGAGAGAGAGAGAGAGAGAGAGAGAAAGAGAAAGAGGGAGAGAGAGAGAGAAGTGATCGAAATCTGACTCACAATTCGTTTTCCTTGTTACAACCTTTCTTAATGTTGTTAAAACATTAAAATTAATTTTTTAACGACAAAATATTCTCTGATTAGTCATATAAAAACCTGTTTTGACAAAATTCAATTCATGAAAAAAAAGAAAAAATAAATAAATAAGTGGTAGTGAAAAACATTTTGAATTTACGATAAAAGTATCGAAAATGATTGATTAGAATAAGTTCTCCATATTTCTTGTATATTAAGAGTGCCTAATATAATATTTTTTTTTACTTTCATTTTTATTTTTTATTTATCTGTTTTTTTATATATATGAAAAATTAAAACAGATTTGGGCTATATAATGAATTGTTTTATTTAAACATGTAATATACTTTAAAATATAAAAGTATTTATTGCAAATATATTGATAATAAGGTAATCAATTTTAAAGCACTTTTAGTTAGTTTTTTTTTTTTATAAAAGTCAAGTATATTTGATTTCTTTTGTACATATTCTTTTTATCAGATAAACGCTTCGAAGTTGTTTCTTTTTTCTTTTTTTAGGAAATTTTGTTCCGTTTCGTTTTCTTTTCTCATTATTTTTATCGGTCTTGCTTCTATCGATTCGTGAAATCACGATCTTTTCTTTCTCTTATTGCTTTCAATCGTTTATAATTTAAAAATTAATAAAAACAGTTTGATTGTATCAAAATATTCAATTAAAAGCGTTCGAGTTTGGAAACGAAAATTGTTTTAGAAACACGTCGTTGTTTATTATTACTTTTTGGGAGACGATTAAAAAAAATATATATATATATACATATATAAATTGTTACTTCTATCTTATCTTTATGAATTAGAAGTAAAAAATGAATAATTATGAATAATTTAGAAATCAAAGTTATACATCGACAATAAAAACATGTTGGAACCATTTAAAACAAAAAAAAAAGAAAAAGAAAGAATAGAAATCAATGTGTAACTTATTAACGCACAATAAAAAGAAATGATTGACTTTGATACTATAGTTTCGTGGCGTTATTCTGAAGTATTATAGTTGATTCAAATTTATCGATAGTTTGCAATATTTATAAAAAAAATAAGTCGGGGTTTCGATATAGGGGAAAGCGATATGACTTAGGTCACTTTCTAGTCTTTCTCTCTCTCTCTCTCTCTCTCTCTCTATATATATATATATATATATATATATATATATATATTATTTCACGATTGAAGACAGTAATATTATCATTACTATTACTGTTATCAGTTGTAGAAAGACATCCGGTACAGTATTCCTATTTAACCATAAAAGAATCTTACGAGAAAGCTGTCTAACGTGTTTACCGTAGTAGTATTTCTAACGGTTCAACGTAAACAAATAGATACATAAATGCATATACAAACATATGTAAACGTGAAAGGAGAGAGAGAGAGAGAGAGAGAGAGAGAGAGAGAGAGAGAGAGAGAGAAAGAAGGAGAAAAAGTTAGGTCTACTTAAGTAATAGCTTTTGAATCGTGTAAGCGTGAATGATAGAATAGAAGGAGATATTCAATGTACGAGAGAAATACTATCTTTGTTTTGTGTATGTTCACTGAACCATCGCCTTTGTGGCTTTTCGCACGCTTACTGTGTTCTTGCTTTGATACACGGATGACACAAGAGAGAGAGAGAGAGAGAGAGAGAGAATGAGAGAGACATAGAGAAAGGATTGATCTTCCGCGCGAATGATTGAACAAGAGTGCCATGTACGAACAATTGAATGTATTAATTTTTTATCACGTTTCGCCTCGCTTCGTCAGTTTCTATTCGTTTTTTTCTTTTAGTTCTTCTTTCTCTTTCTCTTCTTCTTTTTTTCTTCTTCTACTTCTTTCTCTTCTTTTTTTTTTCTTTTTTTCCATTCCAGACGCGTGACAGTGAACCCTTTGTCATGGGTAACACTATACGTCGAGCATCGTGACGAGTGTTGTGTGTGTGTGTACGTGTGTGAAAGAGCAGAGACAGAGATAGAGACAGAGATAGGAAAGACCGATATGAAGAGCGAGACGATAATAATAATTAATCCCTTTATTTGGGACAAATATAAAGGATATTTATTGCTTCTGTTATCATATGTCAACGTTAAAAATCATTGGGTTCGTAAAAGCAAATAAAGTATTCACGTTTCACGGTTCATGGTTTATCGTTCACGGTTCATGGTTTTTCATTGATTTTTACTGATGGAAATTGAAATGTGTTTTTATTATACTTCCAATCATAACTTCGATTTTTTTGTTAATTTAAAAAGTTTTTTTTTTTCAATTTTTCAATTAATTTAACAAATTATCGATGGTTTAGATCGTTTGAATACGTTATTACATCGAGTTAGAAAGAAATCGAAGAGAAATCAAAGAAAAAGAGGAGAAAAGGATCGTATTACATACATTTTAATCGCTTATTGCATATGATTAAAAAAGTTTATAAAAAGTTTTATTAAAACGTTTTTTCAACGTAATATATTTACATTAACTTCGTTAAATTTTTGTCAAATCTTTTACGTGATATTACGTAAATTTTAAAAGCACTTATTTCTATCTGCAAATTTTTTCAAACTTATTTCATTCTTTTTTTTTATTATGCAATAATGATCATTAGTTCATAAGTCATATTTGGTATAGTAAAATTATACTAAATATAATCAAGTTACACATTATGCATAATATTTTTTAAATATGATCAAAATTTAATCTGCAAATTGATTTCTCTAAATATCAAGATAGAAGTCAGGATAGAAGAAGATCAAAAAAAAAAAAATAAATAAATAAATGAATAAAAAAAGAGAAAAAAGATTAAGAAAGCAAATAAGAAAAAAAGTGACCATGAAAAACTACTTGCCAGAATTAACGTTGTTAAATTCGAAAATGACAATAGATCAAACTGACGATTATCAAGATCGATATATAATAATCGATCGATGATATCATCGAATTTCTTTTTTTCCTTTTTTTTTCTTTTATATCAACTAATCGACAGAAGGGAAGGAATTGGAACATTCAGAAGCATTCGTCTTTCGTAATCCTCGAACGATGGTCGAGAGCTAAGACGATTCTCGTTCACGGTGGCGATTTTATGTCCAGCAAGCCGGAGGCGTGATTCTATCGACTCCACCTCCCCCGCCCTTTCCCCTCCTCAATTACTCTCTCTCTCTCTCTCTCTTTCTTTCCCTTTCCCTTCTTCCTTCCTTCCTTCCTTTGCCAAGGAAGGCTACAACAACAGCGTTACGAGCTTGATGTTGATGGATAAGCGGCTCGTGCTCGGTCGATGTACGATTTGTCATCGTACAATGGATACAACACACATAAAGCGTGGAGAATCTTGTCGTCTATTTCTATATCCCCAAAGTTTAACCTCTCTTTTTCTATTTCTCTCTCTCTCTCTCTTTCTCTTTTTCTCTCTTTATGTCCTTTTCCCAAGCGATACACACGTTCTACTCACTATTTTCAACGCTTCTATCGCCTGCGGTTTTCCTTTGCCAAAAGATATATATATATATATATATATATATATATATATATATATATATATGTGCAGGGGGAGGTGTTTGCAGTATTTTCTCCTTTTTGTATGTGTGTGAATCTCACGAAAACGATATCCTGTTGGACATAACCGGATATCTGTTCTCGCGTCCTGGTTTCAGCTCCGTTTCATCGCATCATCACCGACGTAACATTGTTGTCCTCGTTCTTTCGACGACACGCCTCGGTGCAGCCATTGTATGAAACATCACCCTTAGTGGTGTCTCTCTGTCTCTGTCTCTCATTCTCTCTTTCTCTGTTTCTCTCTCTTTCCCTTTTTCTAACTTTCTCTTTTACTTTCTATAAATTCGTTCTTTCTATATTTCGTATTCTTTTCTTATTTTTCTTGAAATTCCTTCCTCGTGTCATCTTGGCTGTCTTATCGGTGCCAAATGATCGATCTTATTTACGAAGAATTCATAGGATATCATTTTTCTTTATCTTTCTTTTCCGTTTTTTTTTTTCTTTTTAATTTTCCTTTTCTCTCTTCTTTCCCTTAATCTTAAAATAATAATTCATACTGGGGATAGAAATTTATCTATCTGAAATAAAGATAAAAGAACATTTTCATTTTAAAAGAATTTGTCGTATAACATAAGTTATGGGATGATTTGAATGAAAATATGAAATGATGGTGAATCCTTTTTTTAACTGCTATCTCTTACTTTTAAAATAATAATTTATTTCGAACGAATAGAAAATGAAGTTAGTTAAATATATGAGACTTTTTGTAGAGTTGCAAGAATTTTTATTTTATAGGAATAAGTCGTGCGTTATTTTCAATTTTTCAACATTTCGAAATTATTATACGTATGTAGGTATTATATAGAGATGATGTTTGAGAGAGAGAGAGAGAGAGAGAGAGAGAGAGAGAGAGAGAGAGAGAGAGAGAGAGAGAGAGAATAGAACTAGTTCTTTCTAACATTTTTAATCCTCTTTTGTCCATAAAAGAGTACGCTTCTTCGTGGAGCTATTCGCATCTTGAAATCCAGTGATGTGCAGGCTTTATAAAACGAAAAAGCGAATAAGATAGAGTGAAAGAGTGTGTGTATGTAAGAGAAAGAGAGAGAGAGAGAGAGAGAGAGAGAGAGAGAGAGATTGAGTGAGTAAGTGAGTAAGTGAAATATCCTTAAATTATACGGTAATATCTGGGAGCGTCATACGCGGACTCCTGAGGGAGCGTCGGTGGCAGGAACCAAGTCACCTGTTCGAGAAGAGGAGAAAAGGCGTTACGATACGTCGACCGGTGCACCCCTCGGGATCCTCTTCCTTTAAATTCCTTCTCGGTATATACCTTCATCGTGCTATGTCAGCCCTCCCGCGGTGAACATTTTCATAAACTTTGTCATAAAGCACGCCGTAACACTCGGATCCTGATATATTCGGAGTTTCCCTGTGAAAATGGTGTCCTCGGAGTCTTAGACGTTGGTTAATTATTCTCTGTGAATGATATTCTCTATTAATTATTGTATGTGCTATACATATATACACATATGTGGAAAAAATCTATATATATATAAACATATATAATATAAATTAATATAATATACAATAAACATGTATATACTGAGCTTTTCCATATTTTTATTAGAAATATACAAATATTTTTAATTCTTTATATATACATATAAGGGATGATCTTTTCATCTCCAAAAATTGGAATATTTGGAGTGAGACAGAAGTTATTAACAACAATTTTATACAGATTTGTATGATATGATAAAACACCTTAACTGATGTTAATATTTTTTTTTGTACCAGGTCAAGCGATGGTAGAAATTTCAAAGTTCAATTCATTCTTTCAAATAGAACAAAAAAAAATAAATTTTCTTTTCCTTGTTTGAATGAAATTTGTTGATAAGTATTCAATAAGGTGCCATATAAAGTAATTTGTTATTCTAAAATGCTTTGAGAAATATAATAAAATTTCTAAACTTCTAGAGAGTCACTAAAGAGTATAATCACGTATAATTGTATGCCGGTAGGTAGCCTGCATGGTGTCAACAAAATCTGAATTTAGTAGGAAACAAATTTTCTTTACTTAAATACTTAATTAAGCTATTTGGGAAGCATACAAGATGATAACAAGTTCATCATATGTTTACTGCAATGCCATATTGCATTAAAGTAATATAATAAAAATAAATATTTGTACAACAAGCAGATAAGAAAGATTTGTCATGAATTAATCAAGAATATGAAAATAAAAATAAATTATATGAGACACAATTCAATGAGTTCTTTATTAAATAATAACCACTATCCTGCTTACTTGAAAGATTAGCCAATATATGTCAAATTCTAGAAAAATCCAAAATAACTGTCGAATTAAGAGTTATCTTGCCTGCTTAAACGATATGATACGAAGCAATATGAATACAAGCGGCACTTCTCTTTATGTTAAGTGAACCACATATAAAAATTTTACTGCGAGGAATATATGCTTCGTCCTGACGATTATGAAATTTCGAAAAAGTGACACTTCTACTCTCATTATGTCTTGATATTACAAAAGTTGTTAATGCGCAAAAGTATAGCTTTGTTTACATTTTCTCCTATTCTATTCGAAAATGAAACATTTACCGTACCAATTCTTTCACAACATGTCCTGCCTATAATAAAATTCGTCAGCGTGAAATAATTGTGCTTTGTCCTGACCATTATATTTTCGAAAAAGAGACAAATTGATTACCTCTAATCTCATTATGTCCTGCTATTACAGATATTATTAATGCACAATCGTATTGTAATATTTACATTTTTTTCTATTATATTCGAAAATGCAGCATCTTCCGTACAACTCCATTTACAACCTGTCCTGCCTATACATATATATCTCTGCGTGGAATACTAGTGCTTCGTCCTGACGATTATAAAATTTCGAAAAAGTGACACCTCAACTCTCATTATGTCTTGCAATTACAAAAGTTGTTAATTCGCAATAGTATTGTATTGTTTACATTTTTTTCATTATATTCGAAAATGAAAGTTTTTCCATGCTACTCCATTTACAACCTGTCCTGCCTATGCATATATTTCTCTGCAAGGATTAATTGTGCTTTGTCCTGACCATTATAAAATTTCGAAAAAGAGACAAATGGGTGACCTCTACTCTCATCATGGCTTTCTATTACAAATACTGTTACTGCGCAAAAGTTTAGCGTTGTTTACATTTTCTTCTATTCTATTCGAAAATAAAACAATTACCGTAACAATTCTTTCACACCATGTCCTGGCAGTAATAAAATTCGTAAGCGTGGAAAAATTGTGCTTCGTCCTGACGATAATGTAATTTCGAAAAAGCGTCAAATGGGTGACCTCTACTCTCATCATGTCTTTCTATTACAAATGTTGTTTCTGCGCAAAAGTTTAGCGTTGTTTACATTTTCTTCTATTCTATTCGAGAATGAAACAATTACCGTAACAATTCTTTCACACCATGTCATGCCAATAATAAAATTCGTTAGCGTGTAGAAATTATACATCGTCCTGACGATTATGGAATTTAGAAAAATAGACAAATTGGTTACTTCTACTTTCATTAAGGCTTGCTATTACAAATATTATTATTGCTCAATCGTATTGTAATATTTACATTTTTTTCTATTATATTCGACAATGAAACATTTACCGTACCAATTCTTTCACACCATGTCATGCCAATAATAAAATTCGTTAGCGTGTAGAAATTATACATCGTCCTGACGATTATGGAATTTCGAAAAATAGCCAAATTGGTCACCTCTACTTTCATCATGTCCTTCTATTACAAATGTTGTTACTGCGCAAAAGTTTAGCGTTTACATTTTCTTCTATTCTATTCGAAAGTGAAACATTTACCGTACCAATTCTTTCACACCATGTCATGCCAATAATAAAATTCGTTAGCGTGTAGAAATTATACATCGTCCTGACGATTATGGAATTTCGAAAAATAGCCAAATTGGTCTCCTCTACTTTCATTATGTCTTGCTATTACAAAACTTGTAATGCGCAATAGTATTGTACTGTCTTCTTGTTTTCTATTATATTCGAAGATGACACATATTCCATACTACTCCATTTATAACCTGTCCTGCTTATGCATATATTTCACCGCGTGGATTAATTGTGCTTCGTCCGGACCATTATAAAATTTCGAAATTTTGCCAAATTGGACACCTCTACTTTCATTATGTCTTTCTATTACAAATGTTGTTAATGCGCAATCGTATTTTAATCTTTACATTCCCTTCTATTCTATTCGAAAATGAAACAATTACCGTACCAATTCTTTCACACCATGTCCTGCCAATAATAAAATTCGTAAACGTGGTGAAATTGTGCTTCGGCCTGACAAAAATGGATTTTCGAAAAATCGTCAAATGGGTGACCTCTACTCTCATCATGTCTTTCTATTACAAATGTTGTTACTGCGCAAATGTTTAGCGTTGTTTACATTTTCTTCTATTCTATTCGAAAATGAACCATTTACCGTACCAATTCTTTCACACCATGTCCTGCCAATAATAAAATTCGTAAGCGTGGAGAAATTATGCTTCGTCCTGACGATTATGGAATTTTGAAAAATCGTCAAATGGGAGACCTCTACTGTCATTATGTCTTGCTATTACAAAACTTGTTAATGCGCAATCGTATTGCATTGTTTACATGTTTCCTATTATATTCGTAGAAAAAACAATTTCCATACTACTCCAATTACAACTTGTCCTGCTTATGCATATATTTCTCGGCGTAGATTAATAGTCTTTCGACCTGACGATTATAAAATTTCGAATAAGAGTAAAATTGGTTACCTCTACTTTCATTATGGCTTGCTATTACAAATATTATTAATGCTCAATCTTCTTTTAATGTTTACATTGCCTTCTATTCTATTCGAAAATGAAACATTTACCGTACCAATTCTTTCACACCATGTCCTGCCAATAATAAAACTCGTAAGCGTGGAGAAATTGTGCATCGTCCTGACGATTAAGGAATTTCGGAAATGCGACAAATTGGTCACCTCTACTCACAATATGTCTTTCTATTACAAATATTATTAATGCGCAATCTTATAGTAATATTTACATTTTTTCCATTATATTCGAAGATTACACATTTTCCATGCCACTGCATTTACAAATTGTCCTGCATATGCATATATTTCTCCGCGTTGATTAATTGTGCTTCATCCTGACGATTATAAAATTTCGAAAAATCGTCAAATGGGTGACCTCTACTCTCATCATGTCTTTCTATTACAAATGTTGTTTCTGCGCAAAAGTTTAGCGTTGTTTACATTTTCTTCTATTCTATTCGAGAATGAAACAATTACCGTAACAATTCTTTCACACCATGTCATGCCAATAATAAAATTCGTTAGCGTGTAGAAATTATACATCGTCCTGACGATTATGGAATTTAGAAAAATAGACAAATTGGTTACTTCTACTTTCATTAAGGCTTGCTATTACAAATATTATTATTGCTCAATCGTATTGTAATATTTACATTTTTTTCTATTATATTCGACAATGAAACATTTACCGTACCAATTCTTTCACACCATGTCATGCCAATAATAAAATTCGTTAGCGTGTAGAAATTATACATCGTCCTGACGATTATGGAATTTCGAAAAATAGCCAAATTGGTCACCTCTACTTTCATCATGTCCTTCTATTACAAATGTTGTTACTGCGCAAAAGTTTAGCGTTTACATTTTCTTCTATTCTATTCGAAAGTGAAACATTTACCGTACCAATTCTTTCACACCATGTCATGCCAATAATAAAATTCGTTAGCGTGTAGAAATTATACATCGTCCTGACGATTATGGAATTTCGAAAAATAGCCAAATTGGTCTCCTCTACTTTCATTATGTCTTGCTATTACAAAACTTGTAATGCGCAATAGTATTGTACTGTCTTCTTGTTTTCTATTATATTCGAAGATGACACATATTCCATACTACTCCATTTATAACCTGTCCTGCTTATGCATATATTTCACCGCGTGGATTAATTGTGCTTCGTCCGGACCATTATAAAATTTCGAAATTTTGCCAAATTGGACACCTCTACTTTCATTATGTCTTTCTATTACAAATGTTGTTAATGCGCAATCGTATTTTAATCTTTACATTCCCTTCTATTCTATTCGAAAATGAAACAATTACCGTACCAATTCTTTCACACCATGTCCTGCCAATAATAAAATTCGTAAACGTGGTGAAATTGTGCTTCGGCCTGACAAAAATGGATTTTCGAAAAATCGTCAAATGGGTGACCTCTACTCTCATCATGTCTTTCTATTACAAATGTTGTTACTGCGCAAATGTTTAGCGTTGTTTACATTTTCTTCTATTCTATTCGAAAATGAACCATTTACCGTACCAATTCTTTCACACCATGTCCTGCCAATAATAAAATTCGTAAGCGTGGAGAAATTATGCTTCGTCCTGACGATTATGGAATTTTGAAAAATCGTCAAATGGGAGACCTCTACTGTCATTATGTCTTGCTATTACAAAACTTGTTAATGCGCAATCGTATTGCATTGTTTACATGTTTCCTATTATATTCGTAGAAAAAACAATTTCCATACTACTCCAATTACAACTTGTCCTGCTTATGCATATATTTCTCGGCGTAGATTAATAGTCTTTCGACCTGACGATTATAAAATTTCGAATAAGAGTAAAATTGGTTACCTCTACTTTCATTATGGCTTGCTATTACAAATATTATTAATGCTCAATCTTCTTTTAATGTTTACATTGCCTTCTATTCTATTCGAAAATGAAACATTTACCGTACCAATTCTTTCACACCATGTCCTGCCAATAATAAAACTCGTAAGCGTGGAGAAATTGTGCATCGTCCTGACGATTAAGGAATTTCGGAAATGCGACAAATTGGTCACCTCTACTCACAATATGTCTTTCTATTACAAATATTATTAATGCGCAATCTTATAGTAATATTTACATTTTTTCCATTATATTCGAAGATTACACATTTTCCATGCCACTGCATTTACAAATTGTCCTGCATATGCATATATTTCTCCGCGTTGATTAATTGTGCTTCATCCTGACGATTATAAAATTTCGAAAAATCGTCAAATGGGTGACCTCTACTCTCATCATGTCTTTCTAATACAAGTGTTGTTTCTGCGCATAAGTATAGCGTTGTTTACATTTTCTTCTATTCTATTCGAAAATCAAACAATTACCGTAACAATTCTTTCACACCATGTCATGCCAATAATAAAATTCATTAGCGTGTAGAAATTATACATCGTCCTGACGATTATGGAATTTTGAAAAATCGTCAAATGGGAGACCTCTACTGTCATTATGTCTTGCTATTACAAAACTTGTTAATGCGCAATCGTATTGCATTGTTTACATGTTTCCTATTATATTCGTAGAAAAAACAATTTCCATACTACTCCAATTACAAATTGTCCTGCTTATGCATATATTTCTCTGCGTGGAATAATTGTACCTTCGTTTTGGCGATTATAGTATTCGAAAAACCGTCAAATGGGTGACCTCTACTCTCATTATGTCTTGCTATTACAAAACTTGTTAATGCGTAATAGTATTGTATTTTTTTCGAGTTTTCTATTATATTCGAAGATGACACATTTTCCATACTACTCCATTTATAACCTGTCCTGTCTATGCAGATATTTCACCGCGTGGATTAATTGTACTTCGTCCTGACCATTATAAAATTTTGAAAAATAGCCAAATTGGTCACCTCTACTTTCATTATGTCTTTCTATTACAAATGTAGTTAATGCGCAATCGTATTGCAATGTTTACATTCCCTTCTATTCTATTCGAAAATGAAACATTTAGCGTAGCAATTCTTTACACCATGTCTTGCCAATAATAAAATTCCTAAGCGTGGAGAATTTATGTTTCGTCCTAACCATTATAAAATTTTGAAAAATGGTCAAATTGGACACCTCTACTTTAAATATGTTTTGCTATTACAAAAGTTGTAAATGCGCAATAGTATTGTATTGTTTACATGTATTCTATTATATTCGTAGATGAAACATTTTCAATACTACTCCAATTACAAATTGTCCTGCTTATGCATATATTTCTCTGCGTGGAATAATTGTACCTTCGTCCTGACGATTATGGAATTTCGAAAAAGCGACAAATCGATTACCTCTACTCTCATTATGTCTTACTATTACAAAACTTGTTAATGCGCGATAGTATTGTACTGTTTTCATGTTTTTTATTATATTCGAAGATGACACATTTTCCATACTTCTCCATTTATAACCTGTCCTGCCTATGCATATATTTCTCCGCGTTGATTAATTGTGTTTCGTCCTGTCCATTATAAAATTTCGAAAAATAGTCAAATTGGTCACCTCTACTTTCATTATGTCTTTCTATTACAAGTGTTGTTATAGCGCAATCGTACTTTAATGTTTACATTCCCTTCTATTCTATTTGAAAAAAAAACAATTACCTTAACAATTCTTTCACACCTTGTCCTGCCAATAATAAAACTCGCAAGCGTGGAGCAATTCTGCTTCGTCCTGACGATTTTGGAATTTCGAAAAAGCGTCAAATGGGTGACCTCTACTGTCATTATGTCTTGCTATTACAAAACTTGTTAATGCGCAATAGTAATGCATTGTTTACATGTTTCCTATTATATTCGTTGAAAAAACAATTTCCATACTACTCCAATTACAACTTCTCCTGCTTATGCATATATTTCTCCGCGTAGATTAATTGTCTTTCGTCCTGACGATTATAAAATTTCGAATAAGAGTAAAATTGGTTACCTCTACTTTCATTATGGCTTGCTATTACAAATATTATTAATGCTCAATCTTCTTTTAATGTTTACATTGCCTTCTATTCTATTCGAAAATGAAACATTTACCGTACCAATTCTTTCACACCATGTCCTGCCAATAATAAAATTCGTTAGCGTGGAGAAGTTATGCATCGTCCTGACGATTATGGAATTTCGAAAAATAGCCAAATTGGACACCTCTACTTTCATTATGTCTTGCTATTACAAAACTTGTAATGCGCAATAGTATTGTACTGTCTTCTTGTTTTCTATTATATTCGAAGATGACACATTTTCCATACTACTCCATTTATAACCTGTCCTGCTTATGCATATTTTTCACCGCGTGGATTAATTGTGCTTCGTCCGGACCATTATAAAATTTCGAAATTTTGCCAAATTGGACACCTCTACTTTCATTATGTCTTTCTATTACAAATGTTGTTAATGCGCAATCGTATTTTAATCTTTACATTCCCTTCTATTCTATTCGAAAATGAAACAATTACCGTACCAATTCTTTCACACCATGTCCTCCCAATAATAAAATTCGTAAACGTGGTGAAATTGTGCTTCGGCCTGACAAAAATGGATTTTCGAAAAATCGTCAAATGGGTGACCTCTACTCTCATCATGTCCTTCTATTACAAATGTTGTTACTGCGCAAAAGTTTAGCGTTTACATTTTCTTCTATTCTATTCGAAAATGAAACATTTACCGTAACAATTCTTTCACACCATGTCATGCCAATAATAAATTTCGTTAGCGTGTAGAAATTATACATCGTCCTGACGATTATGGAATTTCGAAAAATAGCCAAATTGGTCACCTCTACTTTCATCATGTCCTTCTATTACAAATGTTGTTACTGCGCAAAAGTTTAGCGTTTACATTTTCTTCTATTCTATTCGAAAGTGAAACATTTACCGTACCAATTCTTTCACACCATGTCATGCCAATAATAAAATTCGTTAGCGTGTAGAAATTATACATCGTCCTGACGATTATGGAATTTCGAAAAATAGCCAAATTGGTCTCCTCTACTTTCATTATGTCTTGCTATTACAAAACTTGTAATGCGCAATAGTATTGTACTGTCTTCTTGTTTTCTATTATATTCGAAGATGACACATTTTCCATACTACTCCATTTATAACCTGTCCTGCTTATGCATATTTTTCACCGCGTGGATTAATTGTGCTTCGTCCGGACCATTATAAAATTTCGAAATTTTGCCAAATTGGACACCTCTACTTTCATTATGTCTTTCTATTACAAATGTTGTTAATGCGCAATCGTATTTTAATCTTTACATTCCCTTCTATTCTATTCGAAAATGAAACAATTACCGTACCAATTCTTTCACACCATGTCCTCCCAATAATAAAATTCGTAAACGTGGTGAAATTGTGCTTCGGCCTGACAAAAATGGATTTTCGAAAAATCGTCAAATGGGTGACCTCTACTCTCATCATGTCCTTCTATTACAAATGTTGTTACTGCGCAAAAGTTTAGCGTTTACATTTTCTTCTATTCTATTCGAAAATGAAACATTTACCGTAACAATTCTTTCACACCATGTCATGCCAATAATAAATTTCGTTAGCGTGTAGAAATTATACATCGTCCTGACGATTATGGAATTTCGAAAAATAGCCAAATTGGTCACCTCTACTTTCATCATGTCCTTCTATTACAAATGTTGTTACTGCGCAAAAGTTTAGCGTTTACATTTTCTTCTATTCTATTCGAAAGTGAAACATTTACCGTACCAATTCTTTCACACCATGTCATGCCAATAATAAAATTCGTTAGCGTGTAGAAATTATACATCGTCCTGACGATTATGGAATTTCGAAAAATAGCCAAATTGGTCTCCTCTACTTTCATTATGTCTTGCTATTACAAAACTTGTAATGCGCAATAGTATTGTACTGTCTTCTTGTTTTCTATTATATTCGAAGATGACACATTTTCCATACTACTCCATTTATAACCTGTCCTGCTTATGCATATATTTCACCGCGTGGATTAATTGTGCTTCGTCCGGACCATTATAAAATTTCGAAATTTTGCCAAATTGGACACCTCTACTTTCATTATGTCTTTCTATTACAAATGTTGTTAATGCGCAATCGTATTTTAATCTTTACATTCCCTTCTATTCTATTCGAAAATGAAACAATTACCGTACCAATTCTTTCACACCATGTCCTGCCAATAATAAAATTCGTAAACGTGGTGAAATTGTGCTTCGGCCTGACAAAAATGGATTTTCGAAAAATCGTCAAATGGGTGACCTCTACTCTCATCATGTCTTTCTATTACAAATGTTGTTACTGCGCAAATGTTTAGCGTTGTTTACATTTTCTTCTATTCTATTCGAAAATGAACCATTTACCGTACCAATTCTTTCACACCATGTCCTGCCAATAATAAAATTCGTAAGCGTGGAGAAATTATGCTTCGTCCTGACGATTATGGAATTTTGAAAAATCGTCAAATGGGAGACCTCTACTGTCATTATGTCTTGCTATTACAAAACTTGTTAATGCGCAATCGTATTGCATTGTTTACATGTTTCCTATTATATTCGTAGAAAAAACAATTTCCATACTACTCCAATTACAACTTGTCCTGCTTATGCATATATTTCTCGGCGTAGATTAATAGTCTTTCGACCTGACGATTATAAAATTTCGAATAAGAGTAAAATTGGTTACCTCTACTTTCATTATGGCTTGCTATTACAAATATTATTAATGCTCAATCTTCTTTTAATGTTTACATTGCCTTCTATTCTATTCGAAAATGAAACATTTACCGTACCAATTCTTTCACACCATGTCCTGCCAATAATAAAACTCGTAAGCGTGGAGAAATTGTGCATCGTCCTGACGATTAAGGAATTTCGGAAATGCGACAAATTGGTCACCTCTACTCACAATATGTCTTTCTATTACAAATATTATTAATGCGCAATCTTATAGTAATATTTACATTTTTTCCATTATATTCGAAGATTACACATTTTCCATGCCACTGCATTTACAAATTGTCCTGCATATGCATATATTTCTCCGCGTTGATTAATTGTGCTTCATCCTGACGATTATAAAATTTCGAAAAATCGTCAAATGGGTGACCTCTACTCTCATCATGTCTTTCTAATACAAGTGTTGTTTCTGCGCATAAGTATAGCGTTGTTTACATTTTCTTCTATTCTATTCGAAAATCAAACAATTACCGTAACAATTCTTTCACACCATGTCATGCCAATAATAAAATTCATTAGCGTGTAGAAATTATACATCGTCCTGACGATTATGGAATTTTGAAAAATCGTCAAATGGGAGACCTCTACTGTCATTATGTCTTGCTATTACAAAACTTGTTAATGCGCAATCGTATTGCATTGTTTACATGTTTCCTATTATATTCGTAGAAAAAACAATTTCCATACTACTCCAATTACAAATTGTCCTGCTTATGCATATATTTCTCTGCGTGGAATAATTGTACCTTCGTTTTGGCGATTATAGTATTCGAAAAACCGTCAAATGGGTGACCTCTACTCTCATTATGTCTTGCTATTACAAAACTTGTTAATGCGTAATAGTATTGTATTTTTTTCGAGTTTTCTATTATATTCGAAGATGACACATTTTCCATACTACTCCATTTATAACCTGTCCTGTCTATGCAGATATTTCACCGCGTGGATTAATTGTACTTCGTCCTGACCATTATAAAATTTTGAAAAATAGCCAAATTGGTCACCTCTACTTTCATTATGTCTTTCTATTACAAATGTAGTTAATGCGCAATCGTATTGCAATGTTTACATTCCCTTCTATTCTATTCGAAAATGAAACATTTAGCGTAGCAATTCTTTACACCATGTCTTGCCAATAATAAAATTCCTAAGCGTGGAGAATTTATGTTTCGTCCTAACCATTATAAAATTTTGAAAAATAGTCAAATTGGACACCTCTACTTTAAATATGTTTTGCTATTACAAAAGTTGTAAATGCGCAATAGTATTGTATTGTTTACATGTATTCTATTATATTCGTAGATGAAACATTTTCAATACTACTCCAATTACAAATTGTCCTGCTTATGCATATATTTCTCTGCGTGGAATAATTGTACCTTCGTCCTGACGATTATGGAATTTCGAAAAAGCGACAAATCGATTACCTCTACTCTCATTATGTCTTACTATTACAAAACTTGTTAATGCGCGATAGTATTGTACTGTTTTCATGTTTTTTATTATATTCGAAGATGACACATTTTCCATACTTCTCCATTTATAACCTGTCCTGCCTATGCATATATTTCTCCGCGTTGATTAATTGTGTTTCGTCCTGTCCATTATAAAATTTCGAAAAATAGTCAAATTGGTCACCTCTACTTTCATTATGTCTTTCTATTACAAGTGTTGTTATAGCGCAATCGTACTTTAATGTTTACATTCCCTTCTATTCTATTTGAAAAAAAAACAATTACCTTAACAATTCTTTCACACCTTGTCCTGCCAATAATAAAACTCGCAAGCGTGGAGCAATTCTGCTTCGTCCTGACGATTTTGGAATTTCGAAAAAGCGTCAAATGGGTGACCTCTACTGTCATTATGTCTTGCTATTACAAAACTTGTTAATGCGCAATAGTAATGCATTGTTTACATGTTTCCTATTATATTCGTTGAAAAAACAATTTCCATACTACTCCAATTACAACTTCTCCTGCTTATGCATATATTTCTCCGCGTAGATTAATTGTCTTTCGTCCTGACGATTATAAAATTTCGAATAAGAGTAAAATTTGTCATCTCTACTTTCATCATGTCCTTCTATTACAAATGTTGTTACTGCGCAAAAGTTTAGCGTTATTTACATTTTCTTCTATTCAATTCGAAAATGAAACAATTACCGTAACAATTCCTTCACATCATGTCCTGCCAATAATAAAATTCTTAAGCGTGGAGAAATTATTCTTCGTCCTGACGATTATGGAATTTCGAAAAATAGCCAAATTAGTCACCTCTACATTCATTATGTCTTGCTATTACAAAAGTTGTAAATGCTCAATAGTATTGTATTGTTTACATGTTTTCTATTATATTCGTAGATGAAACATTTTCAATACTACTCCAATTACAAATTGTCCTGGTTATGCATATATTTCTCTGCGGGGAATAATTGCACTTCGTTTTGGCGATTATAGTATTCGAAAAACCGTCAAATAGGTGACCTCTACTTTCATTATGTCTTGCTATTACAAAACTTGTTACTGCGCTAAAGTTTAGCGTTGTTTACATTTTCTTGTATTCTATTCGAAAATGAACTATTTACCGTATCAATTCTTTCACACCATGACCTGCCAATAATAAAATTCGTAAGCGTGGAGAAATTATGCTTCGTCCTGACGATTATGGAATTTCGAAAAATAGCCAAATTGGACACCTCTACTTTCATTATGTCTTGCTATTACAAAACTTGTTAATGCGCAATCTTATAGTAATACTTACATTTTTTCCATTATATTCGAAGATTACACATTTTCCCTACTACTCCATTTACAACCTGTCCTGCCTATGCATATATTTCTCCGCGTTGATTAATTGTGTTTCGTCCTGACCATTATAAAATTTCGAAAAATAGTCAAATTGGTCACCTCTACTTTCACTATGTCTTTCTATTACAAGTGTTGTAAATGTGCAATAGTATTGTACTGTTTACATGTTTTCTATTATATTCGTAGATGAAACATTTTCAATACTACTCCATTTATAACCTGTCCTACCTATGCATATATTTCACCGCGTGGATTAATTGAGTTTCGTCCTGACGATTATAAAATTTCGAAAAAGAGAAAAATTGTTTACCTCTATTTTCATTATGTCTTGCAATTACAAATATTATTAATGCTCAATCGTATTGTAATACTAACATTTTTTTCTATTATATTTGAAGATCAAACATTTTCCATGCCACTGCATTTACAAATTGTCCTGAGTATGCGTATATTTCTCCGCGTTGATTAATTTTGCTTCGTCCTGACCATTATAAAATTTCGAAAAATCTTCAAATGGGTGACCTCTACTCTCATTATGTCTTTCTATTACAAATGTTGTTTCTGCGCAAAAGTTTAGCGTTGTTTACATTTTCTTCTATTCTATTCGAAAATGAAACAATTACCGTAACAATTATTTCACACCATGTCATGCCAATAATAAAATTCGTGAGCGTGTAGAAATTATACATCGTCCTGACCATAATATAATTTCGAAAAATAGCCAAATTGGATACCTCTACTTTCATCATGTCCTTCTATTACAAATGTTGTTACTGCGCAAAAGTTTAGCGTTTACATTTTCTTCTATTCTATTCGAAAATGAAACATTTACCGTACCAATTCTTTCACACCATGACCTGCCAATAATAAAATTCGTAAGCGTGGAGAAATTATGCTTCGTCCTGACGATTATGGAATTTTGAAAAATCGTCAAATGGGAGACCTCTACTGTCATTATGTCTTGCTATTACAAAACTTGTTAATGCGCAATCGTATTGCATTGTTTACATGTTTCCTATTATATTCGTAGAAAAAACAATTTCCATACTACTCCAATTACAACTTGTCCTGCTTATGCATATATTTCTCGGCGTAGATTAATAGTCTTTCGACCTGACGATTATAAAATTTCGAATAAGAGTAAAATTGGTTACCTCTACTTTCATTATGGCTTGCTATTACAAATATTATTAATGCTCAATCTTCTTTTAATGTTTACATTGCCTTCTATTCTATTCGAAAATGAAACATTTACCGTACCAATTCTTTCACACCATGTCCTGCCAATAATAAAATTCGTTAGCGTGGAGAAGTTATGCATCGTCCTGACGATTATGGAATTTCGAAAAATAGCCAAATTGGTCACCTCTACTTTCATTATGTCTTGCTATTACAAAATTTGTTAATGCGCAATCTTATAGTAATATTTACATTTTTTACATTATATTCGAAGATTACACATTTTCCATGCCACTGCATTTACAAATTGTCCTGCATATGCATATATTTCTCCTCGTTGATTAATTGTGCTTCGTCCTGGCGATTATAAAATTTCGAAAAAGCGACAAATCGGTTACCTCTACTCTCATTATGTCTTACTATTACAAAACTTGTTAATGCGCAATAGTATTGTACTGTTTTCATGTTTTTTATTATATTCGAAGATGACACATTTTCCATACTAGTCCATTTACAACCTGTCCTGCCTATGCAAATATTTCTCCGCTTGGATTAATTGTGCTTCGTCCTGCTCATTATAAAATTTAGAAAAATAGCCAAATTGGTCACCTATTCTTTCATTATGTCTTTCTATTACAAATGTTGTTAATGCGCAATCGTATTTTAATGTTTACATTCCCTTTTATTCTAATCGAAAATGAAACAATTACCGTACCAATTCTTTCACACCATGTCCTGCCAATGATAAAATTCGTAAACGTGGTGAAATTGTTCTTCGGCCTGACAAAAATGGATTTCCGAAAAATCGTCAAATGGGTGACCTCTACTCTCATCATGTCTTTCTATTACGAATGTTGTTACTGCGCAAATGTTTAGCGTTGTTTAGATTTTCTTCTATTCTATTCGAAAATGAACCATTTACCGTACCAATTCTTTCACACCATGACCTGCCAATAATAAAATTCGTAAGCGTGGAGAAATTATGCTTCGTCCTGACGATTATGGAATTTCGAAAAAGCGACAAATCGGTTACCTCTACTCTCATTATGTCTTACTATTACAAAACTTGTTAATGCGCAATAGTATTGTACTGTTTTCATGTTTTTTATTATATTCGAAGATGACACATTTTCCATATTAGTCCATTTTCAACCTGTCCTGCCTATGCAAATATTTCTCCGCTTGGATTAATTGTGCTTCGTCCTGCTCATAATAAAATTTAGAAAAATAGCCAAATTGGTCACCTCTACATTCATTATGTCTTTCTATTACAAATGTTGTTAATGCGCAATCGTATTTTAATGTTTACATTTTCTTCTATTCTATTCGAAAATGAACCATTTACCGACCAATTCTTTCACATCATGTCCTGCCAATAATAAAATTCTTAAGCGTGGAGAAATTATGCTTCGCCCAAACCATTATAAAATTTCGAAAAATAGCCAAATTGGTTACTTCTACTTTCATTATGGCTTGCTATTACAAATATTATTATTGCTCAATCGTATTGTAATATTTACATTTTTTTCTATTATATTCGACAATGAAACATTTACCGTACCAATTCTTTCACACCATGTCCTGCCAATAATAAATTTCGTAAGCGTGGTGAAATTGTGCTTCTTCTTGAGAAAAATGGATTTTCGAAAAATAGCCAAATTGGTCACCTCTACTTTCATCATGTCCTTCTATTACAAATGTTGTTACTGCGCAAATGTTTAGCGTTGTTTACATTTTCTTCTATTCAATTTGAAAATGAAACAATTACCGTAACAATTCTTTCACATCATGTCCTGCCAATAATAAAATTCGGAAGCTTGGTGAAATTGTGCTTCGTCCTGAGAAAAATGGATTTTCGAAAAATAGCCAAATTGGTCACCTCTACTTTCATCATGTCCTTCTATTACAAATGTTGTTACTGCGCAAAAGTTTATCGTTATTTACATTTTCTTCTATTGAATTCTCAAATGAAACAATTACCGTAACAATTCTTTCACATCATGTCCTGCCAATAAGAAAATTCGTTATCGTGGAGAAGTTATGCATCGTCCTGACGATTATGGAATTTCGAAAAATAGCCAAATTGGACACCACTACTTTCATTATGTCTTGCTATTACAAAACTTGTTAATGCGCAATCTTATAGTCATATTTACATTTTTTACATTATAATCGAAGATTACACATTTTCCATACTACTCCAATTACAACCTGTCCTGCCTATGCATATATTTCTCCGCGTTGATTAATTGTGTTTCGTCCTGACCATTATAAAATTTCGAAAAATAGCCAAATTGGTCATCTCTACTTTCATCATGTCCTTCTATTACAAATGTTGTTACTGCGCAAAAGTTTAGCGTTGTTTACATTTTCTTGTATTCTATTCGAAAATGAAACAATTACCGTAACAATTCTTTCACATCATGTCCTGCCAATAAGAAAATTCGTTATCGTGGAGAAGTTATGCATCGTCCTGACGATTATGGAATTTCGAAAAATAGCCAAATTGGACACCACTACTTTCATTATGTCTTGCTATTACAAAACTTGTTAATGCGCAATCTTATAGTCATATTTACATTTTTTACATTATAATCGAAGATTACACATTTTCCATACTACTCCAATTACAACCTGTCCTGCCTATGCATATATTTCTCCGCGTTGATTAATTGTGTTTCGTCCTGACCATTATAAAATTTCGAAAAATAGCCAAATTGGTCATCTCTACTTTCATCATGTCCTTCTATTACAAATGTTGTTACTGCGCAAAAGTTTAGCGTTGTTTACATTTTCTTGTATTCTATTCGAAAATGAAACATTTACCGTAACAATTCTTTCACACCATGACCTGCCAATAATAAAATTCATAAGCGTGGAGAAATTATGCTTCGTCCTGACCATTATAAAATTTCGAAAAATAGCCAAATTGGTCACCTCTACTTTCATCATGTCCTTCTATTACAAATGTTGTTACTGCGCAAAAGTTTAGCGTTGTTTACATTTTCTTCTATTCTATTCGAAAATGAAACATTTTCCGTAACAATTCTTTCACACCATGACCTGCCAATAATAAAATTCATTAGCGTGTAGAAATTATACATCGTCCTGACGATTATGGAATTTCGAAAAATAGCCAAATTGGTCACCTCTACTTTCATTATGTCTTGCTATTACAAATGTTGTTAATGCGCAATCGTATTTTAATGTTTACATTTTCTTCTATTCTATTCGAAAATGAACCATTTACCGACCAATTCTTTCACATCATGTCCTGCCAATAATAAAATTCTTAAGCGTGGAGAAATTATGCTTCGCCCAAACCATTATAAATTTTCGAAAAATAGCCAAATTGGTTACTTCTACTTTCATTATGGCTTGCTATTACAAATATTATTATTGCTCAATCGTATTGTAATATTTACATTTTTTTCTATTATATTCGACAATGAAACATTTACCGTACCAATTCTTTCACACCATGTCCTGCCAATAATAAATTTCGTAAGCGTGGTGAAATTGTGCTTCGTCCTGAGAAAAATGGATTTTCGAAAAATAGCCAAATTGGTCACCTCTACTTTTATCATGTCCTTCTATTAGAAATGTTGTTACTGCGCAAATGTTTAGCGTTGTTTACATTTTCTTCTATTCAATTCGAAAATGAAACAATTACCGTAACAATTCTTTCACATCATGTCCTGCCAATAATAAAATTCGGAAGCTTGGTGAAATTGTGCTTCGTCCTGAGAAAAATGGATTTTCGAAAAATAGCCAAATTGGTCACCTCTACTTTCATCATGTCCTTCTATTACAAATGTTGTTACTGCGCAAAAGTTTATCGTTATTTACATTTTCTTCTATTCAATTCTCAAATGAAACAATTACCGTAACAATTCTTTCACATCATGTCCTGCCAATAATAAAATTCGTTAGGGTGGAGAAGTTATGCATCGTCCTGACGATTATGGAATTTCGAAAAATAGCCAAATTGGACACCTCTACTTTCATTATGTCTTGCTATTACAAAACTTGTTAATGCGCAATCTTATAGTAATACTTACATTTTTCCCATTATATTCGAAGATTACACATTTTCCCTACTACTCCATTTACAACCTGTCCTGCCTATGCAAATATTTCTCCGCTTGGATTAATTGTGCTTCGTCCTGCTCATTATAAAATTTAGAAAAATAGCCAAATTGGTCACCTCTACTTTCATTATGTCTTTCTATTACAAATGTTGTTAATGCGCAATCGTATTTTAATGTTTACATTTTCTTCTATTCTATTCGAAAATGAACCATTTACCGACCAATTCTTTCACATCATGTCCTGCCAATAATAAAATTCTTAAGCGTGGAGAAATTATGCTTCGCCCAAACCATTATAAAATTTCGAAAAATAGCCAAATTGGTTACTTCTACTTTCATTATGGCTTGCTATTACAAATATTATTATTGCTCAATCGTATTGTAATATTTACATTTTTTTCTATTATATTCGACAATGAAACATTTACCGTAACAATTCTTTCACACCATGACCTGCCAATAATAAAATTCATTAGCGTGTAGAAATTATACATCCTCCTGACGATTATGGAATTTCGAAAAATAGCCAATTTGGTCACCTCTACTTTCATTATGTCTTGCTATTACAAAACTTGTTAATGCGCAATCGTATTGCATTGTTTACATGTTTCCTATTATATTCGTAGAAAAAACAGTTTCCATACTACTCCAATTACAACTTGTCCTGCTTATGCATATATTTCTCGGCGTAGATTAATAGTCTTTCGACCTGACGATTATAAAATTTCGAATAAGAGTAAAATTGGTTACCTCTACTTTCATTATGGCTTGCTATTACAAATATTATTAATGCTCAATCTTCTTTTAATGTTTACATTGCCTTCTATTCTATTCGAAAATGAAACATTTACCGTACCAATTCTTTCACACCATGTCCTGCCAATAATAAAATTCGTTAGCGTGGAGAAGTTATGCATCGTCCTGACGATTATGGAATTTCGAAAAATAGCCAAATTGGACACCTCTACTTTCATTATGTCTTGCTATTACAAAACTTGTAATGCGCAATAGTATTGTACTGTCTTCTTGTTTTCTATTATATTCGAAGATGACACATTTTCCATACTACTCCATTTATAACCTGTCCTGCTTATGCATATTTTTCACCGCGTGGATTAATTGTGCTTCGTCCGGACCATTATAAAATTTCGAAATTTTGCCAAATTGGACACCTCTACTTTCATTATGTCTTTCTATTACAAATGTTGTTAATGCGCAATCGTATTTTAATCTTTACATTCCCTTCTATTCTATTCGAAAATGAAACAATTACCGTACCAATTCTTTCACACCATGTCCTCCCAATAATAAAATTCGTAAACGTGGTGAAATTGTGCTTCGGCCTGACAAAAATGGATTTTCGAAAAATCGTCAAATGGGTGACCTCTACTCTCATCATGTCCTTCTATTACAAATGTTGTTACTGCGCAAAAGTTTAGCGTTTACATTTTCTTCTATTCTATTCGAAAATGAAACATTTACCGTAACAATTCTTTCACACCATGTCATGCCAATAATAAATTTCGTTAGCGTGTAGAAATTATACATCGTCCTGACGATTATGGAATTTCGAAAAATAGCCAAATTGGTCACCTCTACTTTCATCATGTCCTTCTATTACAAATGTTGTTACTGCGCAAAAGTTTAGCGTTTACATTTTCTTCTATTCTATTCGAAAGTGAAACATTTACCGTACCAATTCTTTCACACCATGTCATGCCAATAATAAAATTCGTTAGCGTGTAGAAATTATACATCGTCCTGACGATTATGGAATTTCGAAAAATAGCCAAATTGGTCTCCTCTACTTTCATTATGTCTTGCTATTACAAAACTTGTAATGCGCAATAGTATTGTACTGTCTTCTTGTTTTCTATTATATTCGAAGATGACACATTTTCCATACTACTCCATTTATAACCTGTCCTGCTTATGCATATATTTCACCGCGTGGATTAATTGTGCTTCGTCCGGACCATTATAAAATTTCGAAATTTTGCCAAATTGGACACCTCTACTTTCATTATGTCTTTCTATTACAAATGTTGTTAATGCGCAATCGTATTTTAATCTTTACATTCCCTTCTATTCTATTCGAAAATGAAACAATTACCGTACCAATTCTTTCACACCATGTCCTGCCAATAATAAAATTCGTAAACGTGGTGAAATTGTGCTTCGGCCTGACAAAAATGGATTTTCGAAAAATCGTCAAATGGGTGACCTCTACTCTCATCATGTCTTTCTATTACAAATGTTGTTACTGCGCAAATGTTTAGCGTTGTTTACATTTTCTTCTATTCTATTCGAAAATGAACCATTTACCGTACCAATTCTTTCACACCATGTCCTGCCAATAATAAAATTCGTAAGCGTGGAGAAATTATGCTTCGTCCTGACGATTATGGAATTTTGAAAAATCGTCAAATGGGAGACCTCTACTGTCATTATGTCTTGCTATTACAAAACTTGTTAATGCGCAATCGTATTGCATTGTTTACATGTTTCCTATTATATTCGTAGAAAAAACAATTTCCATACTACTCCAATTACAACTTGTCCTGCTTATGCATATATTTCTCGGCGTAGATTAATAGTCTTTCGACCTGACGATTATAAAATTTCGAATAAGAGTAAAATTGGTTACCTCTACTTTCATTATGGCTTGCTATTACAAATATTATTAATGCTCAATCTTCTTTTAATGTTTACATTGCCTTCTATTCTATTCGAAAATGAAACATTTACCGTACCAATTCTTTCACACCATGTCCTGCCAATAATAAAACTCGTAAGCGTGGAGAAATTGTGCATCGTCCTGACGATTAAGGAATTTCGGAAATGCGACAAATTGGTCACCTCTACTCACAATATGTCTTTCTATTACAAATATTATTAATGCGCAATCTTATAGTAATATTTACATTTTTTCCATTATATTCGAAGATTACACATTTTCCATGCCACTGCATTTACAAATTGTCCTGCATATGCATATATTTCTCCGCGTTGATTAATTGTGCTTCATCCTGACGATTATAAAATTTCGAAAAATCGTCAAATGGGTGACCTCTACTCTCATCATGTCTTTCTAATACAAGTGTTGTTTCTGCGCATAAGTATAGCGTTGTTTACATTTTCTTCTATTCTATTCGAAAATCAAACAATTACCGTAACAATTCTTTCACACCATGTCATGCCAATAATAAAATTCATTAGCGTGTAGAAATTATACATCGTCCTGACGATTATGGAATTTTGAAAAATCGTCAAATGGGAGACCTCTACTGTCATTATGTCTTGCTATTACAAAACTTGTTAATGCGCAATCGTATTGCATTGTTTACATGTTTCCTATTATATTCGTAGAAAAAACAATTTCCATACTACTCCAATTACAAATTGTCCTGCTTATGCATATATTTCTCTGCGTGGAATAATTGTACCTTCGTTTTGGCGATTATAGTATTCGAAAAACCGTCAAATGGGTGACCTCTACTCTCATTATGTCTTGCTATTACAAAACTTGTTAATGCGTAATAGTATTGTATTTTTTTCGAGTTTTCTATTATATTCGAAGATGACACATTTTCCATACTACTCCATTTATAACCTGTCCTGTCTATGCAGATATTTCACCGCGTGGATTAATTGTACTTCGTCCTGACCATTATAAAATTTTGAAAAATAGCCAAATTGGTCACCTCTACTTTCATTATGTCTTTCTATTACAAATGTAGTTAATGCGCAATCGTATTGCAATGTTTACATTCCCTTCTATTCTATTCGAAAATGAAACATTTAGCGTAGCAATTCTTTACACCATGTCTTGCCAATAATAAAATTCCTAAGCGTGGAGAATTTATGTTTCGTCCTAACCATTATAAAATTTTGAAAAATAGTCAAATTGGACACCTCTACTTTAAATATGTTTTGCTATTACAAAAGTTGTAAATGCGCAATAGTATTGTATTGTTTACATGTATTCTATTATATTCGTAGATGAAACATTTTCAATACTACTCCAATTACAAATTGTCCTGCTTATGCATATATTTCTCTGCGTGGAATAATTGTACCTTCGTCCTGACGATTATGGAATTTCGAAAAAGCGACAAATCGATTACCTCTACTCTCATTATGTCTTACTATTACAAAACTTGTTAATGCGCGATAGTATTGTACTGTTTTCATGTTTTTTATTATATTCGAAGATGACACATTTTCCATACTTCTCCAATTATAACCTGTCCTGCCTATGCATATATTTCTCCGCGTTGATTAATTGTGTTTCGTCCTGTCCATTATAAAATTTCGAAAAATAGTCAAATTGGTCACCTCTACTTTCATTATGTCTTTCTATTACAAGTGTTGTTATAGCGCAATCGTACTTTAATGTTTACATTCCCTTCTATTCTATTTGAAAAAAAAACAATTACCTTAACAATTCTTTCACACCTTGTCCTGCCAATAATAAAACTCGCAAGCGTGGAGCAATTCTGCTTCGTCCTGACGATTTTGGAATTTCGAAAAAGCGTCAAATGGGTGACCTCTACTGTCATTATGTCTTGCTATTACAAAACTTGTTAATGCGCAATAGTAATGCATTGTTTACATGTTTCCTATTATATTCGTTGAAAAAACAATTTCCATACTACTCCAATTACAACTTCTCCTGCTTATGCATATATTTCTCCGCGTAGATTAATTGTCTTTCGTCCTGACGATTATAAAATTTCGAATAAGAGTAAAATTTGTCATCTCTACTTTCATCATGTCCTTCTATTACAAATGTTGTTACTGCGCAAAAGTTTAGCGTTATTTACATTTTCTTCTATTCAATTCGAAAATGAAACAATTACCGTAACAATTCCTTCACATCATGTCCTGCCAATAATAAAATTCTTAAGCGTGGAGAAATTATTCTTCGTCCTGACGATTATGGAATTTCGAAAAATAGCCAAATTAGTCACCTCTACATTCATTATGTCTTGCTATTACAAAAGTTGTAAATGCTCAATAGTATTGTATTGTTTACATGTTTTCTATTATATTCGTAGATGAAACATTTTCAATACTACTCCAATTACAAATTGTCCTGGTTATGCATATATTTCTCTGCGGGGAATAATTGCACTTCGTTTTGGCGATTATAGTATTCGAAAAACCGTCAAATAGGTGACCTCTACTTTCATTATGTCTTGCTATTACAAAACTTGTTACTGCGCTAAAGTTTAGCGTTGTTTACATTTTCTTGTATTCTATTCGAAAATGAACTATTTACCGTATCAATTCTTTCACACCATGACCTGCCAATAATAAAATTCGTAAGCGTGGAGAAATTATGCTTCGTCCTGACGATTATGGAATTTCGAAAAATAGCCAAATTGGACACCTCTACTTTCATTATGTCTTGCTATTACAAAACTTGTTAATGCGCAATCTTATAGTAATACTTACATTTTTTCCATTATATTCGAAGATTACACATTTTCCCTACTACTCCATTTACAACCTGTCCTGCCTATGCATATATTTCTCCGCGTTGATTAATTGTGTTTCGTCCTGACCATTATAAAATTTCGAAAAATAGTCAAATTGGTCACCTCTACTTTCACTATGTCTTTCTATTACAAGTGTTGTAAATGTGCAATAGTATTGTACTGTTTACATGTTTTCTATTATATTCGTAGATGAAACATTTTCAATACTACTCCATTTATAACCTGTCCTACCTATGCATATATTTCACCGCGTGGATTAATTGAGTTTCGTCCTGACGATTATAAAATTTCGAAAAAGAGAAAAATTGTTTACCTCTATTTTCATTATGTCTTGCAATTACAAATATTATTAATGCTCAATCGTATTGTAATACTAACATTTTTTTCTATTATATTTGAAGATCAAACATTTTCCATGCCACTGCATTTACAAATTGTCCTGAGTATGCGTATATTTCTCCGCGTTGATTAATTTTGCTTCGTCCTGACCATTATAAAATTTCGAAAAATCTTCAAATGGGTGACCTCTACTCTCATTATGTCTTTCTATTACAAATGTTGTTTCTGCGCAAAAGTTTAGCGTTGTTTACATTTTCTTCTATTCTATTCGAAAATGAAACAATTACCGTAACAATTATTTCACACCATGTCATGCCAATAATAAAATTCGTGAGCGTGTAGAAATTATACATCGTCCTGACCATAATATAATTTCGAAAAATAGCCAAATTGGATACCTCTACTTTCATCATGTCCTTCTATTACAAATGTTGTTACTGCGCAAAAGTTTAGCGTTTACATTTTCTTCTATTCTATTCGAAAATGAAACATTTACCGTACCAATTCTTTCACACCATGACCTGCCAATAATAAAATTCGTAAGCGTGGAGAAATTATGCTTCGTCCTGACGATTATGGAATTTTGAAAAATCGTCAAATGGGAGACCTCTACTGTCATTATGTCTTGCTATTACAAAACTTGTTAATGCGCAATCGTATTGCATTGTTTACATGTTTCCTATTATATTCGTAGAAAAAACAATTTCCATACTACTCCAATTACAACTTGTCCTGCTTATGCATATATTTCTCGGCGTAGATTAATAGTCTTTCGACCTGACGATTATAAAATTTCGAATAAGAGTAAAATTGGTTACCTCTACTTTCATTATGGCTTGCTATTACAAATATTATTAATGCTCAATCTTCTTTTAATGTTTACATTGCCTTCTATTCTATTCGAAAATGAAACATTTACCGTACCAATTCTTTCACACCATGTCCTGCCAATAATAAAATTCGTTAGCGTGGAGAAGTTATGCATCGTCCTGACGATTATGGAATTTCGAAAAATAGCCAAATTGGTCACCTCTACTTTCATTATGTCTTGCTATTACAAAATTTGTTAATGCGCAATCTTATAGTAATATTTACATTTTTTACATTATATTCGAAGATTACACATTTTCCATGCCACTGCATTTACAAATTGTCCTGCATATGCATATATTTCTCCTCGTTGATTAATTGTGCTTCGTCCTGGCGATTATAAAATTTCGAAAAAGCGACAAATCGGTTACCTCTACTCTCATTATGTCTTACTATTACAAAACTTGTTAATGCGCAATAGTATTGTACTGTTTTCATGTTTTTTATTATATTCGAAGATGACACATTTTCCATACTAGTCCATTTACAACCTGTCCTGCCTATGCAAATATTTCTCCGCTTGGATTAATTGTGCTTCGTCCTGCTCATTATAAAATTTAGAAAAATAGCCAAATTGGTCACCTATTCTTTCATTATGTCTTTCTATTACAAATGTTGTTAATGCGCAATCGTATTTTAATGTTTACATTCCCTTTTATTCTAATCGAAAATGAAACAATTACCGTACCAATTCTTTCACACCATGTCCTGCCAATGATAAAATTCGTAAACGTGGTGAAATTGTTCTTCGGCCTGACAAAAATGGATTTCCGAAAAATCGTCAAATGGGTGACCTCTACTCTCATCATGTCTTTCTATTACGAATGTTGTTACTGCGCAAATGTTTAGCGTTGTTTAGATTTTCTTCTATTCTATTCGAAAATGAACCATTTACCGTACCAATTCTTTCACACCATGACCTGCCAATAATAAAATTCGTAAGCGTGGAGAAGTTATGCATCGTCCTGACGATTATGGAATTTCGAAAAATAGCCAAATTGGACACCTCTACTTTCATTATGTCTTGCTATTACAAAACTTGTAATGCGCAATAGTATTGTACTGTCTTCTTGTTTTCTATTAT
The DNA here is from genome assembly GCF_910589235.1 of Vespa crabro. NCBI lineage: Eukaryota > Metazoa > Arthropoda > Insecta > Hymenoptera > Vespidae > Vespa > Vespa crabro. The sequence goes on from NC_060960.1 coordinate 1,932,984, forward strand.
ATTCGAAGATGACACATTTTCCATACTACTCCATTTATAACCTGTCCTGCTTATGCATATTTTTCACCGCGTGGATTAATTGTGCTTCGTCCGGACCATTATAAAATTTCGAAATTTTGCCAAATTGGACACCTCTACTTTCATTATGTCTTTCTATTACAAATGTTGTTAATGCGCAATCGTATTTTAATCTTTACATTCCCTTCTATTCTATTCGAAAATGAAACAATTACCGTACCAATTCTTTCACACCATGTCCTCCCAATAATAAAATTCGTAAACGTGGTGAAATTGTGCTTCGGCCTGACAAAAATGGATTTTCGAAAAATCGTCAAATGGGTGACCTCTACTCTCATCATGTCCTTCTATTACAAATGTTGTTACTGCGCAAAAGTTTAGCGTTTACATTTTCTTCTATTCTATTCGAAAATGAAACATTTACCGTAACAATTCTTTCACACCATGTCATGCCAATAATAAATTTCGTTAGCGTGTAGAAATTATACATCGTCCTGACCATAATATAATTTCGAAAAATAGCCAAATTGGATACCTCTACTTTCATCATGTCCTTCTATTACAAATGTTGTTACTGCGCAAAAGTTTAGCGTTTACATTTTCTTCTATTCTATTCGAAAATGAAACATTTACCGTACCAATTCATTCACACCATGACCTGCCAATAATAAAATTCGTAAGCGTGGAGAAATTATGCTTCGTCCTGACGATTATGGAATTTCGAAAAATCGTCAAATGGGAGACCTCTACTGTCATTATATCTTGCTATTACAAAACTTGTTAATGCGCAATCGTATTGCATTGTTTACATGTTTCCTATTATATTCGTAGAAAAAACAATTTCCATACTACTCCAATTACAACTTGTCCTGCTTATGCATATATTTCTCGGCGTAGATTAATAGTCTTTCGACCTGACGATTATAAAATTTCGAATAAGAGTAAAATTGGTTACCTCTACTTTCATTATGGCTTGCTATTACAAATATTATTAATGCTCAATCTTCTTTTAATGTTTACATTCCCTTCTATTCTATTCGAAAATGAAACATTTACCGTACCAATTCTTTCACATCATGTCCTGCCAATAATAAAATTCGTTAGCGTGGAGAAGTTATGCATCGTCCTGACGATTATGGAATTTCGAAATATAGCCAAATTGGACACCTCTACTTTCATTATGTCTTGCTATTACAAAACTTGTTAATGCGCAATCTTACAGTAATATTTACATTTTTTCCATTATATTCGAAGATTACACATTTTCCATACTACTACATTTATAACCTGTCCTACCTATGCATATATTTCACCGCGTGGATTAATTGAGTTTCGTACTGACGATTATAAAATTTCAAAAAAGAGCGAAATTGTTTACCTCTATTTTCATTATTCCTTGCAATTACAAATATTATTAATGCTCAATCGTATTGTAATATTAACATTTTTTTCTATTATATTTGAAGATCAAACATTTTCCATGCCACTGCATTTACAAATTGTCCTGAGTATGCATATATTTCTCCGCGTTGATTAATTTTGCTTCGTCCTGACGAGTATAAAATTTCGAAAAATCGTCAAATGGGTGACCTCTACTCTCATCATGTCTTTCTATTACAAATGTTGTTTCTGCGCAAAAGTTTAGCGTTGTTTACATTTTCTTCTATTCTATTCGAAAATGAAACAATTACCGTAACAATTCTTTCACATCATGTCCTGCCACTAATAAAATTCGTTAGCGTGGAGAAGTTATGCATCGTCCTGACGATTATGGAATTTCGAAAAATAGCCAAATTGGACACCTCTACTTTCATTATGTCTTGCTATTACAAAACTTGTTAATGCGCAATCTTATAGTCATATTTACATTTTTTCCATTAAATTCGAAGATTTCACATTTTCCATACTACTCCATTTACAACCTGTCCTGCCTATGCATATATTTCTCCGCGTTGATTTATTTTGTTTCGTCCTGACCATTATAAAATTTCGAAATTTTGCCAAATTGGACACCTCTACTTTCATTATGTCTTTCTATTACAAATGTTGTTAATGCGCAATCGTATTGTAATGTTTTCATTCCCTTCTATTCTATTCGAACATGAAACATTTACCGACCAATTCATTCACACCATGTCCTGCCAATAATAATATTCTTAAGCGTGGAGAAATTATGCTTCGCCCTGACCATTATAAAATTTCGAAAAATAGCCAAATTGGTCACCTCTACTTTCATCATGTCCTTCTATTACAAATGTTGTTACTGCGCAAAAGTTTAGCGTTTACATTTTCTTCTATTCTATTCGAAAGTGAAACATTTACCGTACCAATTCTTTCACACCATGTCATGCCAATAATAAAATTCGTTAGCGTGTAGAAATTATACATCGTCCTGACGATTATGGAATTTCGAAAAATAGCCAAATTGGTCTCCTCTACTTTCATTATGTCTTGCTATTACAAAACTTGTAATGCGCAATAGTATTGTACTGTCTTCTTGTTTTCTATTATATTCGAAGATGACACATTTTCCATACTACTCCATTTATAACCTGTCCTGCCTATGCATATATTTCACCGCGTGGATTAATTGAGTTTCGTACTGACGATTATAAAATTTCGAAAAATCGTCAAATGGGTGACCTCTACTCTCATCATGTCTTTCTATTACAAATGTTGTTTCTGCGCAAAAGTTTAGCGTTGTTTACATTTTCTTCTATTCTATTCGAAAATGAAACAATTACCGTAACAATCCTTTCACATCATGTCCTGCCAATAATAAAATTCGTTAGCGTGGTGAAGTTATGCATCGTCCTGACGATTATGGAATTTCAAAAATAGTCAAATTGGACACCTCTACTTTCATTATGTCTTGCTATTACAAAACTTGTTAATGCGCAATCTTACAGTAATATTTACATTTTTTCCATTATATTCGAAGATTACACATTTTCCATACTACTCCAATTACAACCTGTCCTGCCTATGCATATATTCCTCCGCGTTGATTAATTGTGTTTCGTCCTGACCATTATAAAATTTCGAAAAATAGTCAAATTGGTCACCTCTACTTTCATCATGTCTTTCTATTACAAATGTTGTTACTGCGCAAATGTTTAGCATTGTTTACATTTTCTTCTATTCTATTCGAAAATGAAACATTTACCGTAACAATTCTTTCACACCATGACCTGCCAATAATAAAATTCTTAAGCGTGGAGAAATTATGCTTCGTCCTGACCATTATAAAATTTCGAAAAATAGCCAAATTGGTCACCTCTACTTTCATCATGTCCTTCTATTACAAATGTTGTTACTGCGCAAAAGTTCAGCGTTGTTTACATTTTCTTCTATTCTATTCGAAAATGAAACATTTACCGTAACAATTCTTTCACACCATGACATGCCAATAATAAAATTCATTAGCGTGTAAAAATTATACATCGTCCTGACGATTATGGAATTTCGAAAAATAGCCAAATTGGTCACCTCTACTTTCATTATGTCTTGCTATTACAAAACTTGTTAATGCGCAATCTTATAGTAATATTTACATTTTTTCCATTATATTTGAAGATTACACATTTTCCATACTACTACATTTACAACCTGTCCTGCCTATGCAAATATTTCTCCGCTTGGATTAATTGTGCTTCGTCCTGCTCATTATAAAATTTAGAAAAATAGCCAAATTGGTCACCTCTTCTTTCATTATGTCTTTCTATTACGAATGTTGTTACTGCGCAAATGTTTAGCGTTGTTTAGATTTTCTTCTATTCTATTCGAAAATGAACCATTTACCGTACCAATTCTTTCACACCATGACCTGCCAATAATAAAATTCGTAAGCGTGGAGAAATTATGCTTCGTCCTGACGATTATGGAATTTCGAAAAAGCGACAAATCGGTTACCTCTACTCTCATTATGTCTTACTATTACAAAAGTTGTAAATGCGCAATAATATTGTACTGTTTTCATGTTTTTTTTATATTCGAAGATGAATCATTTTCCATGATACTCCATTTACAACCTGTCCTGCCAATTCATATATTTCGCCACGTTGATTAACTGTGCTTCGTCCTGCACCATTATAAAATTTAGAAAAATAGCCAAATTGGTCACCACTACTTTCATCATGTCTTTCTATTACAAATGTTGTTAAAGCGCAATATTATTTTAATGTTTACATTCCCTTCTATTTTATTCGAAAATGAAACAATTACCGTAACAATTCTTTCACACCATGTCCTGCCAATAATAAAACTCGTAAGCGTGGGGAAATTGTGCATCGTCCTGACGATTATGGAATTTCGAAAAATAGCCAAATTGGTCACCTCTACTTTCATTATGTCTTGCTATTACAAAACTTGTTAATGCGCAATCTTATAGTAATATTTACATTTTTTACATTATATTCGAAGATTACACATTTTCCATGCCACTGCATTTACAAATTTTCCTGCATATGCATATATTTCTCCTCGTTGATTAATTGTGCTTCGTCCTGACGATTATAAAATTTCGAAAAAGCGACAAATCGGTTACCTCTACTCTCATTATGTCTACTATTACAAAACTTGTTAATGCGCAATAGTATTGTACTGTTTTCATGTTTTTTATTATAATCGAAGATGACACATTTTCCATACTAGTCCATTTACAACCTGTCCTGCCTATGCAAATATTTCTCCGCTTGGATTAATTGTGCTTCGTCCTGCTCATTATAAAATTTAGAAAAATAGCCAAATTGGTTACTTCTACTTTCATTATGGCTTGCTATTACAAATATTATTATTGCTCAATCGTATTGTAATATTTACATTTTTTTCTATTCTATTCGAAAATGAAACATTTACCGTACCAATTCTTACACACCATGTCTTTCCAATAATAAATTTCGTAAGCGTGGTGAAATTGTTCTTCGTCCTGAGAAAAATGGATTTTCGAAAAATAGCCAAATTGGTCACCTCTACTTTCATCATGTCCTTCTATTACAAATGTTGTTACTGCGCAAAAGTTTAGCGTTGTTTACATTTTCTTCTATTCTATTCGAAAATGAAACATTTACCGTACCAATTCTTTCACACCATGTCCTGCCAATAATAAAATTCGTTAGCGTGGAGAAATTATGCATCGTCCTGACGATTATGGAATTTCGAAAAATAGCCAAAATGGACACCTCTACTTTCATTATGTCTTGCTATTACAAAACTTGTTGATGCGCAATCTTATAGTAATATTTACATTTTTTACATTATAATCGAAGATTACACATTTTCCATACTACTCCAATTACAACCTGTCCTGCCTATGCATATATTTCTCCGCGTTGATTAATTGTGTTTCGTCCTGACCATTATAAAATTTCGAAAAATAGTCAAATTGGTCACCTCTACTTTCATCATGTCTTTCTATTACAAATGTTGTTACTGCGCAAATGTTTAGCATTGTTTACATTTTCTTCTATTCTATTCGAAAATGAAACATTTACCGTAACAATTCTTTCACACCATGACCTGCCAATAATAAAATTCTTAAGCGTGGAGAAATTATGCTTCGTCCTGACCATTATAAAATTTCGAAAAATAGCCAAATTGGTCACCTCTACTTTCATCATGTCCTTCTATTACAAATGTTGTTACTGCGCAAAAGTTTATCGTTATTTACATTTTCTTCTATCCTATTCGAAAATGAAACATTTACCGTACCAATTCTTTCACACCATGTCCTGCCAATAATAAAATTCGTTAGCGTGGAGAAATTATGCATCGTCCTGACGATTATGGAATTTCGAAAAATAGCCAAAATGGACACCTCTACTTTCATTATGTCTTGCTATTACAAAACTTGTTAATGCGCAATCTTATAGTAATATTTACATTTTTTCCATTATATTTGAAGATTACACATTTTCCATACTACTCCATTTACAACCTGTCCTGCCTATGCATATATTTCTCCGCGTTGATTAATTATGCTTCGCCCCGACCATTATAAAATTTCGAAAAATAGCCAAATTGGTTACTTCTACTTTCATTATGGCTTGCTATTACAATTATTATTAATGCTCAATCGTCGTTTAATGTTTTCATTCCCTTCTATTCTATTCGAAAATGAAACATTTCCCGATCAATTCTTTCAAATCATGTCCTGCCAATAATAAAATTCGTTAGGGTGAAGTTATGCATCGTCCTGACGATTATGGAATTTCGAAAAATAGCCAAATTGGACACCTCTACTTTCATTATGTCTTGCTATTACAAAACTTGTTAATGCGCAATCTTATAGTAATACTTACATTTTTTCCATTATATTCGAAGATTACACATTTTCCATGCCACTGCATTTACAAATTGTCCTGCATATGCATTTATTTCTCCGCGTAGATTAATTGTCTTTCGTCCTGACGATTATAAAATTTCGAATAAGAGTAAAATTTGTCACCTCTACTTTCATCATGTCTTTCTATTACAAATGTTGTTACTGCGCAAATGTTTAGCATTGTTTACATTTTCTTCTATTCTATTCGAAAATGAAACATTTACCGTAACAATTCTTTCACACCATGTCCTGCCAATAATAAAATTCTTAAGAGTGGAGAAATTATTCTTCGTCCTGACGATTATGGAATTTCGAAATATAGCCAAATTGGTCACCTCTACTTTCATTATGTCTTGCTATTACAAAACTTGTAAATGCGCAATAGTATTGTATTGTTTACATGTTTTCTATTATATTCGTAGATGAAACATTTTCAATACTACTCCAATTACAAATTGTCCTGCTTATGCATATATTTCTCTGCGTGGAATAATTGCACTTCGTTTTGGCGATTATAGTATTCGAAAAACCGTCAAATGGGTGACCTCTACTCTCATTATGTCTTGCTATTACAAAACTTGTTACTGCGCTAAAGTTTAGCGTTGTTTACATTTTCTTGTATTCTATTCGAAAATGAACCATTTACCGTACCAATTCTTTCACACCATGACCTGCCAATAATAAAATTCGTTAGCGTGGAGAAATTATGCATCGTCCTGACCATAATATAATTTCGAAAAATAGCCAAATTGGATACCTCTACTTTCATCATGTCCTTCTATTACAAATATTGTTACTGCGCAAAAGTTTAGCGTTTACATTTTCTTCTATTCTATTCGAAAATGAAACATTTACCGTACCAATTCTTTCACACCATGACCTGCCAATAATAAAATTCGTAAGCGTGGAGAAATTATGCTTCGTCCTGACGATTTTGGAATTTCGAAGAAGCGTCAAATGGGTGACCTCTACTGTCATTATGTCTTGCTATTACAAAACTTGTTAATGCGCAATAGTATTGCATTGTTTACATGTTTCCTATTATATTCGTTGAAAATCAATTTCCATACTACTCCAATTACAACTTCTCCTGCTTATGCATTTATTTCTCCGCGTAGATTAATTGTCTTTCGTCGTGACGATTATAAAATTTCGAATAAGTGTAAAATTTGTCACCTCTGCTTTCATCATGCCTTTCTATTACAAATGTTGTAAATGCGCAATAGTATTGTACTGTTTACATGTTTTCTATTATATTCGTAGATGAAACATTTTCAATACTACTCCATTTATAACCTGTCCTACCTATGCATATATTTCACCGCGTGGATTAATTGAATTTCGTCCTGACGATTATAAAATTTCGAAAAAGAGAAAAATTGTTTACCTCTATTTTCATTATGTCTTGAATTACAAATATTATTAATGCTCAATCGTATTGTAATATTAACATTTTTTTCTATTATATTTGAAGATCAAACATTTTCCATGCCACTGCATTTACAAATTGTCCTGAGTATGCGTATATTTCTCCGCGTTGATTAATTTTGCTTCGTCCTGACGATTATAAAATTTCGAAAAATCGTCAAATGGGTGACCTCTACTCTCACTATGTCTTTCTATTACAAATGTTGTTTCTGCGCAAAAGTTTAGCGTTGTTTACATTTTCTTCTATTCTATTCGAAAATGAAACAATTACCGTAACAATTCTTTCACACCATGTCATGCCAATAATATAATTCGTTAGCGTGTAGAAATTATACATCGTCCTGACCATAATATAATTTCGAAAAATAGCCAAATTGGATCACTCTACTTTCATCATGTCCTTCTATTACAAATGTTGTTACTGCGCAAAAGTTTAGCGTTTACATTTTCTTCTATTCTATTCGAAAATGAAACATTTACCGTACCAATTCTTTCACACCATGACCTGCCAATAATAAAATTCGTAAGCGTGGAGAAATTATGCTTCGTCCTGGCGATTATGGAATTTCGAAAAATCGTCAAATGGGAGACCTCTACTGTCATTATGTCTTGCTATTACAAAACTTGTTAATGCGCAATCGTATTGCATTGTTTACATGTTTCCTATTATATACGTAGAAAAAACAATTTCCATACTACTCCAATTACAACTTGTCCTGCTTATGCATATATTTCTCGGCGTAGATTAATAGTCTTTCGACCTGACGATTATAAAATTTCGAATAAGAGTAAAATTGGTCTCCTCTACTTTCATCATGTCTTTCTATTACAAATGTTGTTTCTGCGCAAAAGTTTAGCGTTGTTTACATTTCCTTCTATTCTATTCGAACATGAAACATTTACCGACCAATTCTTTCACATCATGTCCTGCCAATAATAAAATTCTTAAGCGTGGAGAAATTATGCTTCGCCCAAACCATTATAAAATTTCGAAAAATAGCCAAATTGGTTACTTCTACTTTCATTATGGCTTGCTATTACAAATATTATTATTGCTCGATCGTATTGTAATATTTACATTTTTTTCTATTCTATTCGAAAATGAAACATTTACCGTACCAATTCTTTCACATCATGTCCTGCCAATAATAAATTTCGTAAGCGTGGTGAAATTGTGCTTCGTCCTGAGAAGAATGGATTTTCGAAAAATAGCCAAATTGGTCACCTCTACTTTCTTCCTGTCCTTCTATTACTAATGTTGTTACTGCGCAAAAGTTTAGCGTTGTTTACGTTTTCTTCTATTCAATTCGAAAATGAAACAATTACCGTAACAATTCTTTCACATCATGTCCTGCCAATAATAAAATTCGTAAGCTTGGTGAAATTGTGCTTCGTCCTGAGAAAAATGGATTTTCGAAAAATAGCGAAATTGGTCACCTCTACTTTCATCATGTCTTTCTATTACAAATGTTGTTACTGCGCAAATGTTTAGCATTGTTTACATTTTCTTCTATTCTATTCGAAAATGAAACATTTACCGTAACAATTCTTTCACACCATGTCCTGCCAATAATAAAATTCTTAAGCGTGGAGAAATTATTCTTCGTCCTGACGATTATGGAATTTCGAAATATAGCCAAATTGGTCACCTCTACTTTCATTATGTCTTGCTATTACAAAAGTTGTAAATGCGCAATAGTATTGTATTGTTTACATGTTTTCTATTATATTCGTAGATGAAACATTTTCAATACTACTCCAATTACAAATTGTCCTGCTTATGCATATATTTCTCTGCGTGGAATAATTGCACTTCGTTTTGGCGATTATAGTATTCGAAAAACCGTCAAATGGGTGACCTCTACTCTCATTATGTCTTGCTATTACAAAACTTGTTACTGCGCTAAAGTTTAGCGTTGTTTACATTTTCTTGTATTCTATTCGAAATTGAACCATTTACCGTACCAATTCTTTCACACCATGACCTGCCAATAATAAAATTCGTAAGCGTGGAGAAATTATGCTTCGTCCTGACCATTATAAAAATAGCCAAATTGGTTAATTCTACTTTCATTATGGCTTGCTATTACAAATATTATTCATGCTCAATCGTCTTTTAATGTTTTCATTCCCTTCTATTCTATTCGACAATGAAACATTTACCTTACCAATTCTTTCACACCATGTCCTGCCAATAATAAATTTCGTAAGCGTGGTGAAATTGTGCTTCGTCCTGAGAAAAATGGATTTTCGAAAAATAGCCAAATTGGTCACCTCTACTTTCATCATGTCCTTCTATTACAAATGTTGTTACTGCGCAAAAGTTTAGCGTTGTTTACATTTTCTTCTATTCTATTCGAAAATGAAACAATTACCGTAACAATTCTTTCACACCATGTCCTGTCAATAATAAAACTCGTAAGCGTTGTGAAATTGTGCTTTGTCCTGTCGATTATGTAATTTCGAAAATGAGAAAAATTGGTTACCTCTACTTTCATTATTTCTTGCTATTACAAATATTATTAATGCGCAATCGTATTGTAATATTTACATTTTTTTCTATTATATTCGAAGATGAAACATTTTCCATACTACTCCATTTACAATTTGTCATGCCTATGCGTATATTTCTCTTCGTGGAATAATTGTACCTTCGTCCTGACGATTATAAAATTTCGAAAAAGCTTCAAATGGGTTACCTCTACTCTCATTATTTCTTGCTATTACAAATGTTGTAAATGCGCAATAGAATTGTATTTTTTATATGTTTTTCTATTATATTCGAAAATGAAACATTTTCCATACAACTCCATTTACAAATTGTCCTGCCTATGCATATATTTCTCTGCCTGGAATAATTGTGTTTCTTCCTGATGATTATGGAGTTTCGAAAAAGCGTCAATTTTGATCACTTCTTGTAGCATTATGTGATGCTATTTAAATTTATTATTACCCCAAAAATTTTTTTTCCTTAACAAAGTTGTTCACATTATCGTTCAATATGTACAGTTAGTTTAGAATGTGTTCGTGCCCTGTCCAATTTGAAGTAATATTTTGTGTGATAGCAGGTTATTAATATATTTTTTATAACGAATGATTTTTATTATATTTTCATAATTTACTAGAATATACTTTTTCTTCTTCTTTAATTTGTACGTTCTTTATATTCATCGATATTTTTTTTAACTATCATTTCTTCGAAATATTAGTAAATTGAATGTAATAATCAACATTTTTTCTATTCGACGTTATGATAATTATCAATTAATTTAATTTGTCAACTCTTAGCACCTCATATTTTATCTATTAAGTTTTTATGATAATACTATCTGGATTGAAAATTCTTCTATAAATCTTTTCATACCATACATATTAAATATATTATCATTTTATAGACACATTTGATGTGGGTGAATTTGCACGAAGTACAGTAATGAAACATCTAAGATGTCGGTGGACGACAAGACAATGCACTTATCGGATCTTTGGAGTTAGGGGTTGATATGGATTGTTATAGCGAGCGTATAGTTGACGAAGGTACGACGGTTACGCATCCGCGAGAGACTTCGAGATTCTCCATTGGCTTATATCATCTAAAATGACGTAGACATTATTGTTTTTTTTGTTTCTTGCATCATAAACAAAATGATATCTGTAATCAAAACAATTAAAATATATCGAAAAGATTTTTAAAACAGATATATCTGTTATAAAGAAAAAGGAAAATAAAATGTAAAAATTTCTAAATATTTTGATATTATTATTTTTGGTTTGATTATTATAGTACATTTGATTTTTTTCCTTTTCTTTTAAGATGTATACATTTGGATGATAAAAACATTATTATCCTAAAAAAATATTGTCGGAAGAATACACAATTTCAAGTTATTAATATAGAAGATTTTTAATTATTTAAAATTGTTAAAATTGCATTGTTTTATTTCAAAATGTTTAACAATTGTATTGTCTCTTTTTATATTATACGATTTTCGTGACTTTCTTTATATTGCATCGATTAAATAAAATAATAATAATAAAAAAGAAAAAAAAAGAAAATGAAAAGGAAAAAGGAAAGATCTATTCGAATTTTTGAAGTATTTGAACTAGTGTCTCTAGTATCAAACGACTCATCCTGCATAACGTGAGTTCGCATATTAATGCATGAATAAGCTCGTATATTATAACGATACTGGACGAAAAAAATTAAAAAAAAAAAAAATCGAGAAAAAGGAAAAGAAAAAAAGAAAAAAAATTGACATACCTACCTTCATCTAACGGGGATCTGGCGTAATCTTTTATTCCACGGTTCATACTTCTCTTGCCATTAACGCGAAGCCTTTCGTTTGAACAAGCCGCCACTCGACGATTTCCCTTCAATTAACCGAGTTAAGGGGCAATTAGTCAAGACACCTTGGCACTCGAATAACAGACACTACCTTCCTAGTCTTCTCTCTCTCTCTCTCCGTCTTTCCCCGCTTCCACCCTTTCTTCCATTCTCTCTCTCTCTCTCTTCTCTCTTTCTCCCTCTTCATTCGTTTCTCTCCCTCGTTATCCCCACTGCTATACAAATGTCGATTGCTATCCGACGTTCCATCATCTTAGGGCTAAAGTGTCGATCGAATTACATTAGAGAGAGAGAGAGAGAGAGAGAGAGAGAGAGAGAGAGAGAGAGTGAGTGAGAAAGAGAGAGTGAGATAGAGAGAGAGAAAGGAAAAGGGAGAGATAGAAAGCGCTTTCGTTGCCTTTCTCGTCCTCGTAGGAAGCCCCTATTGCATATGAATATAAGTGTATTATCATAATATCGAGTCGAGAGGGATGTCTACTCTTCTGGCTGACTCGAAGGGGGATGAAATACTTTTGGATCCGAGGGGAAGAAACTCGCTTTTACAGGATGTAGGTATATGTCGATGGAAATCCTGATAGCTAGCTAACGTTTCTATCTATTTATCTAACTATCTATCTATCTATCTATCTATCTATCTTTTTCTCGCTTTTCTCTCTCTTTATCTGTCTCTCTCTCTCTCTTTCATGTTAAACGTTTCTCTTTTCTACGAATGATCTGTGAAGGATCGTCGTATGAAGTTGTCGTTCAAGTTTCCCTCTTCTCTTCCTTCCTTTTTGTTTCTTTTTTATATTTTTTTATTTTTCTTTTTTCCCTCTTTTGATTACATTGATTCGTCTTCCGTATTACGTGGAATCTTATTCATACATACATAAATGCATACATACATGAATATAATACATCTGTAACGTTACTTTTTGACTTTTGTAGGAGTCCCTTTTATAAATAGGAAATAACACCGGATAGATAAATAGATGAGATGGATGCCTATTAAATCTGAATAAATCGAGTACACGGAGAAGATTGCTTCTACGAATAGCGATGCCACAGTGAAATTATAGTTTCGCCGCGTAGAGTAACGTAATTATGTGCACGTCAATAGTATCGATCCATAAGAAGCATAAAAACGTCGAGCGGAACGAACTGGAAAGCCGAGTTCATTTAATTATCACTATTAGATCGATACCAGAATATATATATATATATATATATATATATATATATATATATATATAATACAGATATACACACAGAGATACTCTGTGAGAAGTCGAGAAAATGATTAAAGAGAAAGAGAAAGAAAGAGTGAGAGAAAGAGAGAGAAAGGAATTGATTATCTTTCTCAACGGGTGGTAAGCTCGTCGACAAGCAGCAAGACACTGACAATGCGATTCGTGTCCGATCAGGTGTCTATGTTTATCTGTGCCACTCTCTCTCTCTCTCTCTTTCTCTTTCTCTTTCTCTTTCTCTTCTCTTCTCTCTTTATCTGTGCCACTCTTTCTCTTTCTCTCTCCCTCTCTCTCTCTCTCTTTCTCTTCTCTTCTCATTTTATCTGTGCCACTCTTTCTTTCTTTCTCTTTCTCTCTCTCTCTCTCTTCTCTTCTCTTCTCTCTTTATCTAAACCACTCTTTCTCTTCCTCTCTCTTTCTCTCTCTCTCTCTCTCTCTTTCTCTCTCTCTTTCTCTCTCGATCTTTCTCTTTTTCTCTCTATCTGTTTCATACTGTTTTTCGCTGTCTCTGTCTATCTGTCCGTCTGTCTGCCTTTGTCCGTCTTCCTCTCTTATTCGCTTCGAAACAGGATTAATTCGTGAATTAACGAGCATACTTTAATTAACGTCGTCGCCTTGCAGGGTAGCTTCCCGTTGAGCGTATAAAATATCAAAGAACTTTCCTTCTAAAGATATTAAAACGGAAAGCCCTATGATTCTTATCTTTCAAAAAAGGCCAAAGAAAATAGAGCAATTTTCGGTAATCTACTTGAAAATTCTGAAAGGTATCTATTATAGGTAAGTATTATAAGATTTCTCTTTGTGAAAATAAATAAATAAATATATAAATAAATCATTTCTACTTATGTAAGACCTGGAAAAAGCAAGAAAAAGATAAGTTCGAACATTTTGTTTTTCAGTCGTCGAGTTTATTAATAAAATTCGTTAAAGAAACACGATAGAGTTATAAAAAAGTAAGAAAAAAGAGACACAATTAATAATAAAAATAATAATAAAAAATAAAAAAAAGGAATGAAGAAAGACACAAGTCGTAAGGGCACGCGTTTTCAAGGGCTTCCACGAAGAAGACGGACTTGAAAAAAGTTGGCCCGTGTAAAAAGTGGTTGTAACGTGGTTTCGTGAGAAGATACTTTATCGTCGAGTTAACGAGCACTTTTTTCTGTTATCTCTCTCTCACTCTCACTCTCTCTCTCTCCCTCTCCCTCCCTCTCTCCCTCTCATTCTTTCTCTCTCACTCTCACTCTGTCTCCCTCTCTCTCCCTCTCCCTTTCTCTCCTTCTCTATCTTTTCGTTGCTCGCGAGAACGAGGTACAACGATCCAGATCTCAGCGCAGTTAAAGTCGGTCCGGTCTGGTCCAGGCCGAAAGGGCGAAGGACAAAAAGCGTTTGCGGTTTCGAAAGGTCCAAAGCATTTCGGAGTTTCACAGGGACAAATCAATGGCCATTAGTTTGATAGTCCAGTTTTTAGTTCGTTCGGTGTATCTTTCTCTCTCTCTCTCTCTCTCTCTCTCTTTCTTTCTTACTCATATACACACTTATCTTCTCTCTCTTTGTCTCTTTCTCTCTCTATCTATCTCTTTCTTCGTGCTTCGAGACCCACTCGTCGTCGGTGTAGAACAATAGGCCACAAATCACCGAAGCCGGAGCCCAGCTAAATCTCGTTTCGCAAAATCGGATTGCCATGGCCATGCAAGTCTCTCTCCTAACAACGATGCGCGGAATGAAAGTTCCGGCGATTCCTTCTTCGCAAATTTGCTTCCTCCCTTTTTCGTCCTTTCTTTATTCTTTATCCTCAGAGACGATTGGACGTAGGTATAAGACTTCGTGTATATATATATATATATACCTACTTTTGATTCTGATTCCGACTTTGTCTTTGACTGTGACTCTGAGTCTATTAAATTTATAACGAAAATAAATCTTTGATACGAGTAGAGCGATTTTCTTTTTAGAAAAATTTCTGTCGTCGGTGAAATTAACTAAGTTTGTTTATTGTCGGCAATAAAAAAATTATACGTATTTGTTCGACAATTCATAAAACTAAACGATATTGTTATTGAATTTGTTTCGATTTTCTTTTAATTTTATTTTTATTTATTTATTTTCTTTTTTTTCTTTTTCATTTTATTTTTATTTTCATATCATCGACCGCTATATTATTTGAGACGTGGGAAGTAGGTTAGGGAAGGAGAATTTAAAAATATAATTTTACAAGATTCTTTTTGATATTTTCTTTTCTTTTTTATTTTTTATTACGTTTTAATTTTGTTAACATCGAAAAACAACGAACAGTAGACCATTGCTTTTAGTCGACCCGTGAAACCCCGTTTCTTGTTAAGAAATAAAGATTTCTTCTAAGATATCGTGAATAAGTGTTTGCGAAAGAACCATCATCTCTACGTTACACAAGAGATCATTTCTCGTCGAGGGAAAGATAATATGTAGACGATTAAAAAAAAAAAAAAAGAAACACTTATAATTTTACGACTCCGTCTGCGCAATGTTTTACTTTCTCATCATATATAATATTTTATTTTGTATAAAATACAAAAAAAGAAACAGCAAAGGGGAAACTTGAAGATCCGATCAAATATGTAGCATTCTAAAAATAACAAAAGCAGTAATGTCTGAATAAAGGAAGAAGATTACAAAATAAAATAATAACGTTTAATCTATAAATCATAATTAATAATCCAATCTGTCTGATTATATATAATTAAGTAAGTATAAAGAACATCATTTTTTGATGAAAATAAAAATACAGACGGAGAGATAAATAAATAATCTCTAAAATAAAACAAAATAATAATAAAAAGGAAATAGAAAAAAGAACGATGAAAGAGATAAAGCATATATCAAAGTATAATAATTATTTTCAAGAACACATTGAATCTAAGGAACAACAATATAAAGCTGCCGTACTTATGGACAAAAGTGCATTGTGCTCGTGTATTACAGGTATATTCTATTCTACCTGACTGTACCTAATTAAGCAGGTATAAAGAATATCATTTGAAATGAAAAAGAAGCATAAAAATTGATAAATAAGCTCTTTAAAATATCATAAAATAACAAAGAGACAGAAATAATCAGGTAAAAAAGAAAACGAAGAATGAGATAAAGTCTATAGCAAAGTATAATGATTATTTTCAAGAATACAATATATATGTAATATCCAAGAAATATATCGTACATTGTGGTGTGTATGTATGTATATACACACACATATATATATATCGTATATAGCAATACATAGATCCAAGTGTATTGTGTTCATGTATTACAGATATATTTCATCTTACATAACCTATACAATAAGTTAGATATAAAAAATAATTTTAAATGAAAACAAACCATACAAATTGATAGATAATTTCTAAAATAAAATAAAATAATAATAAAAAATAATTAAAAAAAAAGTAAATGAAAAAGAAGCGAAGTATATACCAAAGTATAATGATTATTTTCAAGAACACGCCATATATAATATTTAAGGAGAAACAACAACAATAACATAAGGCTTACTTATGGACACTAAGTATAATTATGGACACTAGGTGCATTGTGCTCGTGTATTACAGATATTCCATCGATACGACGAACTCTTCTCGACGTTGAGAAGACGAGCAAAATATAAAAAGAAAAATAAGAATACACCAGAAGCAGATAGAAGAAGAGAGAGAAAATAAAAAGAAAAGAAGTAACAAGAGGTGAAGAAGGAAAGGATGGTGAGGAAGAGTGAGAGACACGCAGAGAAAGGAGGAGAAGGACGGCGAAGAGAAGAAGAAGGAAGAACAAGTTGAAAAAAGAAAATGGAAGAGAATGAGAATGCGAAGGAAAAGGAGTATAAGTGGGCGAAGAGAAGAAAGGAGGGAGGTTAAAAGAGGAAAGGATGAGACGGAGGAGAAGAAGGAGTAGGAGGAGGAGGAGAGGGAGGAGACGACGTTGGTCCAGACCCCTGGGGGCTGCTGCCGAGCCGATACGATCTGATAGCCTATTTATCATTCGGTAGAGCTCACCTTCACTGTGCACCCTTCGTTTAGTTTTCATAGGGTCTTTACCTGACTCTCTTTACCTCCTTCTCCTTCTCTTCCTTCTTTTTCTCCTCCTCCGCTTCTTCCATCTCCTGTTCCTCCTCTCCTTTCTCCTCTTCCTCCTCTTCTTTCTCCTTCTCCTCCTATTCCTTTTCCTTCTCCTCTTCCTTCTCCTCCTACTTCTGATTCTTGCATCCTCCCACATTATTTTCTAGAAAATCTTTTGATGTAGTACATACACACGTTAATGCATCTAACAACATTCTCGTTTATATATTACTGAACTGTAAATTTATTTCCACGCGTAGTAGATATACCTTTACATATACTTATTTACATATTATATATATTATATATATATATGCATGTATGTTTGTAGCTATGTACATACGTACGTATCTTACTATTTATGTTCGCTTACATATGTTGTATGTATATTTCGTACATAAATAAATATATATATATATATATATATATATGTATATATATATGTATATATATATGTATATATATATGTATATATATATGTATATATATATATATATATATATATATATATCTATATATATATATCTGTATCTATACGGTATTTCATATATTCGTATTAGGATGCTGAGAATGAGCCGCTTTATAATCCGACATCGGCTAACGGCAGCGATTTTTATTTCCTGATGTACCATCGTTTATCGGCTATGCAACGTGATGTAACACTTATCCATGGTATCTGAAAGATCGTATAATAGTGGTCTGTATCGATAGTTCTTACTACCGATCGATCGTTATAAGGAAATGTCGAACGTTACGGTAATCTTGTTGGGTTTTATCGTTATATCATTTTACGATCTATACTTATCTATACCTATATATATATATATATATATATATATAGATATACACATATATATATATATATATATATATATATATATATATATATATATATATATATATATATATATATATATAATGTGTGATATAAAGAGGAAAGTAATTGTTTTACAATTAGATTCATATAAACATTTTATCCATGTAAAATATGTATAAGTTAATATATATGTATATATTTGTATGTGTGTGCCTGTGTGTACCTGTTTAATATCCAAAAAATACGATTTAAAAAATCAAAAGCACGGGTACGTTGAGCTATGAGCAATTCCACGATATGTTACGATTATTTTCGATATTTTTCATAGTCCTATTCCTATATCGAGCCATTGGATAAGTTCGTGCTCATGGAGTGTGCCTCTTTTCTCGATTCTATGAGAAAGAGAAAGAGATAGATAGAAGAGAATACGAGGGTGGAGGAAATATGTTTGACGAGTGGGACGCGATTGTATCGTATAAGCGAGCGAGAGAAAGAGAGAAAGAGAAAGAAAAAGGGAGAGAGAGAGAGAGAGAGAGAGAGAGAACACTCAGGGTTCTTCCAATGGCAGATCGATATCGCGATCCTTAACGGATTTACGACCCGTCTTATCTCTCAAAGGTACCGACGAGCACGCACCAACCGTAGACCGACTACGGATGGGATCGCTTAACGATTTCGTTTCAGACTTTACTTACCTTCAATGGTAACGATTGTTCGAGCTTTAGAGACTTACGTACATATATATATATACACACACACACACATACATATATATATATATATATATATATATATATATATACATAGACACAACGAGCACGACAGATACGATATCGTTTGAGGATCTTTAAGTCGTAAACTTTCGTTCACCGAGAGACGAACCTTCTTCGTTGAAATGTTGAAAGAAAGAAAAACTAAAAAAAAGGAACATATATCTACAAGAGTAAAAAAAGAAAAGAAAAATGAGAAAAAGATAATGTATCGTTAGTAAACGATATAAAACGATAAAAATTTTCGTAGGAATAGGATGAGAGAGGATCGTTTTGTATGGGCCTTCTACTTTCACGATTAACTGAAATAGCAAAGTTTTATTAATGATGCCTTGAAATTTCGTTTAAAAGGACGGATGATAAATGTTGTTTTTCCTGGTTACTCCTTCGTTTATCATCGTCTTACCTTCGTTTCGTTTTTTATTTTTCTTTCTATTTTTTCTTTTTTTTCGAAATTTTATCGAAACTACATGTACACACATATATACATACACGTATACATATATTTCCTTGAATATATGTAAGATATATATGCAGGCTGATGTATTCTCGTAATAGCTTTAGCAAAAGCTTTTCAATAACATCTCCTTCGGTTTCTTCTTATTTCTTCATATTATACACATAGGTAGACCTTTCCAATGCGAAAATTTTGATTATACCACGTATTCGGACATATTTGATAAAAGTACTTCATAAAATCTGCTTTATAAAATTTATAATTTCTAATATATAGAGAATATAATCAATATCAAATAAATTATAAATATATATATATATATTAATTATAATTTATTAATATATATATATATATACATATATATTAATTATAATTTATTAATATATATATATTAATAAATATATATATAATTGTATTCTGATTATATATAGGTACACACACCTACATTGTATACACCGAATGGATATTGAAATACGTAGTAGAATGCATTTAATCCGACGACTAATCAAAATCAAATAAATTTTACTTTCCCTACGTACCTGCTTAACGTTACATCAACGATTTTAGAAACAAGAAACGTGCGCTTCGAAAACCTGTGTTGGATGGAAAGGGATAGGAAACATTCGAGAAGGTGTCGACGGATGTAAAATCGAGCTCGTTCGTAGAAACGAGGTATAAAAGTCGACCTACGGGAATATATACACATGCCAAACGATCCATTTCCACCTTCTCAGCTTGTGTCGTATCGTATAAGTGTATTTTCACGATGGTTTTCTAAGAGTTACACGCACACGCATGCATAACATATATAGTTAGACA
The DNA here is from genome assembly GCF_910589235.1 of Vespa crabro. Lineage (NCBI taxonomy): Eukaryota > Metazoa > Arthropoda > Insecta > Hymenoptera > Vespidae > Vespa > Vespa crabro. Next base: position 1,953,268 of record NC_060960.1, read on the forward strand.
GTTACATGGTAGCTTACGAGCAAAAGGTACAATAACTATAACAACGACAAAGATAACGACTATATATAGCTTTCGTAAAAATACTTTTCTTCTTCTATACCTTCTCCTATTCCCCTCTCTTACACTCCTCTAAACCACTTGCAACCCTTCCCTTCCTTTCTCTCTCTTCTTCCATCTTCCCACTCTTTTCACGGAACGACTTTGTATCGTTTCAAAGATTTCGCACGTTCTTCGTGTTACAATTGCGAGTATTTCCATCGATATATCGGGAATGCAAGCCAATACCTACCGATTAGCATCAAGAACGCGAACGACCGTTCGAAAGTCTTTAAGCGTTACCAAGCAGGTTTCTCTTTTGTATTCCGTGGACGAGAAACGTAGCGATGTTGCGTTTACCTCCGTTAGAACTCCCTTTTCCTTATCGATTTATGCTCGTACGTTCTCCTGAAGCTTGGAGCCCACGATATTTTCTTTCTTTCTTACTTTCTTTCTCTCTTTATTTCTTTATTTCTTTATTTCCTTCTATCTTTCTTTCTTTCTCTTATTATTTTACTCTGTTACACTCTCTGAAGAAGAAAGAGAAATAAAGGAAATAGGGTGAGAAAAAAGAAGACAAGGGGCGCTCGTAAATTGGTCGGTGGTAACTCGCTCGAAGGTATTTTCATAACGAGCACGAACATATCGTTTTCAATACTACTCGTAAAAGAGAGAGAAAGAGAGAGAGAGAATGTGGGAGAAAATATAAGAGAGAGAGAGAAAGAGAGAGAGAGATAGAGTTTGAACATCAAGAGTACGGTTAATCGTCAAATTTATATCCGCCCGTTCGATTTAAGCCTAACGACGACGAAATCCACGTTCGACGTAGACGACGAAAACGACGACAGTTCGAAGTCTTAAGACGCCCGCGGTGTAATACGATCGGTGTAAAGGTTTACGGTGCAGTGACTCGTGAATCACGTTAGAAAAGACTTTATGGTGTATTGCTGGTGTGAAAGAGAAAGATAGAGATGGAGAGAGATAAAGATGGAGATAGAGATAGATAGGTAGATAGAAAGAGAGAGAGTGAGAGAGAGAGAGAGAGAGAGAGAGGAAGAGAAAGAAAGAGAAACTCATAGCATAAATTATCTCACAGGTTGGATGCACGCATTCTTTGTTCTTTTTTATTCTTCTACATGTTTTATCGAACGTAATAGGAAAAAGTTTTTTTTTTTCTTGTAACTCAATAATTTTCTGATCCGTGTTTTATCCAAAACACATAGTTGTGGGGACGAGGAGCGGTTGGTAAGGACGACGAAAGAGAAAGAAACACGTGAGTATATGTATATGCTCGTTCGAATATATTACTTTTTTCTTTTGAAAAAGCAGGTTTCAATGACTATGAATCTCTATGCACTCGTGGCCGTTGGTGATTTCGATAAACCGAGCATTGGAAAGCAATTGGGACTTTCTCCAAGATTGGACCCAACCGTGGATATGTTATCGGAATCACGTCGTTTTCGTGTAACGAGCTGAAAACGTGGGACTGATTTCGTGTAACGATGAGAGTTACAAACGACGGTTCCGTTGTTAATGGCACTTTTTTTTCTCCCTTTCCTTTTTTTATTTATTTTTCTTTTTTGTTCTCTAATTTTTCTTCTTTCCTTTTTTTTTTATTTTTTTCTCCCCTCCTTTCCCCATTTTAATCGATCGTTGCGTGTGGTCGAACGGCTTTCTCGATTGAATATATATATATATATATATATATATATATATATATATATATATATATATATATATATGTATATGTATATATATGTATATATATGTATATGTATACTCAAGTTCCTTGTTACTGTTTTATTGCAACAATATAATTTTGTTGTTAACAAATAATCTTTCACTTTCCGTTCGTTCGTTTGTGAATTATTTTTTATTATTTTTTTTCTTTTTCTTTTTTTTTCTTTTTTTTTCATTCGTTTGTTCGTCATTTTCGTTCGCATGTAAAAGAGACAAGTTATATAAAAACACGAGCTTTGTTTCTTTAGTCGAAAATTTGCTCAGCTTCTTCTACTAACGTGTGTCATCCTTTAGATTACCGACCGTAGATCTTACACCTTACGAGCGATAATCTTCGTTGGCTTTTGCCAGAGAAAACGAGCGCTTAAACGGACACCTAAAACACTTCGAAGGGAAAGAGAAGGGATATATCGAGAGATTGCCGATCGATTTTACTCCCACTAAATAGCTGGCTTTACGCTTTCACACGACGAGCGGCTTTATAGCTCATGAAAATGTTCGCTCGAACGAAACACAAGATTCTTGCAAAAGGAAGGAAGAAACCTTTATCCTCTTTTTCTTTTTCTTCTTTTAGAATCGTTTTTCTTCTCTCTTGTTTTTTCTTTCTTTTCTTTTTTTTTCTTTTTTCTTTTTTCCTTTCTTTTTTTCCTACTTATCGCCAAGAGAATCTCGTTGTTCATTTATGTATTATATAAGTCTGGCAATATGGTTTTTCTATTAAATAGATAAGAAGCTTGTATTTTAGAGAGACAAATTTCTATTTTTCGATAACGAGAATTTTCTATTCTTTTACATCAGTACGAAATATATTTGATTATTCTAAAAAGAGGAGACTGTGATGATTTTAATTTTCCAAATTTTTATTCTATCAAGAGGAGAATTTGATACAAAAAAAAATTGGACATTAAATATTATCACGAGTGTATATAATTGGACTAAAAGAAAGGAAAAAAAATGAAAAGAACGACGAGAAAGAGTTTTTATTTTAAAGGTTCTCAATTTGAATTTTATAAGAATGAGAATTTATATTTAGTACCAATAATTATTCTATCAAAATGAGAATTTGATAAAAAAGAAAAATGAACATTAAATATTATCACAAGTGTATTGAATTATCCTTTAAAAAAAAGATGAAAAGAATGACGAGAATAATTTTTCTATTTTATTGATTTTTAATTTGAATTTTACACTAGTAAGAATTTAATGTATGAGTAATTATTTTAAAGGTTTTCAATTTGAATTTTATAAGAATGAGAATATTTAATTATTATTAATAAATATGATTATATTTAATTATTCTAATAAATGAAATGAAAATAAAATATTTAATAAATTCTAAATGATATATCAAATTACAAAAAAAAATTTCATACAATTTGTACAATTGAAATAAAACTAAGTATTGAAAATTTCGTTCTCTTTAAACTAACGAAATAAGTTATCATGGTATGTTGAAGACTAAGAACCTGTAATCGATATCCTTTCTACACCCCTAATGAAAAATCGCTTAAAGTACAATCAAGTTTTACGGGCATAGGAGTCTGGCCACCGTACGATAGATGAATGATATGATATCTACCTGCGGCGTTATTGGTAGGCTCCTGCCTCCTTAACGACAGTGCGAGGACAGGTAGTGGTGAAGGAGAGAGTGCCCGTTAAATTATCGAGTTTATCGTTTGGGAGGTCGTAAAGTTCGGCTGCGAGAATCTCGAATATAGCTCCTGGCCCTTTTCTGCCATGGCATACGACAGGATGAATTGTAGGCAGGACGAAATTTTCGTTGGTACTACTACTTACGATTTCTTCATTGCTCTCTTAAGAACTAAGGCGATACTTCCTTTTTATTTTCTTTTTATTTATTTATTTTTCTTTTTTTTTTTCATTCTTTCAACCGAGAATCGTAAAAGATCATTTTGATAGAAAAATTTTCTTATGTTATCGTAGATAAATTGTTTCGGACACGAATCGGAATCATTTTTCTTTTTCCTTTTTTTTTTATTTTCTAAAGAAAAAAAATAAAAAGAGTGGTAGTTTTATCGTAAATATTTGTAGATTTGCAAAAAATTAGGAAATATTTCTTTGTGAGAATTATGTAAATTTTTTTCTGTCAGAAAAAGGATAATTTTATTTCTTTTATTTATTAGATTAATTATTTTCGAACACATTAGAAGAATTTCTTTTTTTTTATGTTAGTAATTATATCGATGTGACAATTTCTGCAGAAAATTAAGGAAATTTTTCTGTACGGACATTATACAAATTTTTCAATCAAAAAAAAAAGAATAATTTTTTATAAATTAATTCTTCTTAAACTAATTAGATGAAATTTTTCTTAAAAAATGATGAAAACTTCATGGATATAAAGATATTGTACAAAATCAGGATATATTTCATTATGGAAATTACGAAAAAAATTCTCAAATCAATTGTTTCTGAACGAATTGTAATAATTTTTTCTCCAAAAATACTCATTAATTTCATCGATATAAATTGTTAACAAAATGAAAAAAAAAATTATCTAAAACTATTTTATTAAAGAAAACGAATAATTCTACTTTTTTTTAATTGAATGTTATTTAAATGATAGAAATACGAGAATCTTGTCGGAATATTATGTTTTATATCGTTGAATATGAAAAAACGATTTCGAAATCTAACATGATTCGGAATTTATTCAGACAGTTGGATTTTCTTGGTCGATTTATCCAACTTTCCAAGTTCTGTAAATCTTAAGAGAGGAAAAGCAAAAAAAGGAAGAATATATATTCTTGTTGCTATGAAGATTATCTTTGAATCATGTTCCTCAATCTTGACTGTTTGGTACTCTCTCTCTCTCTCTCTCTCTCTCTCTCTTCTTCTTCTTCTTCATCCTTCTTTCTCTCTTTCTTCTTCATCTTTCTTTCTCTCTTTTTTTCCCTCTTCCTTCTTCTTCATCTTCCTTTCTCTTTCTTTCTCCCTCTTTCTTCTTCATCTTTCATTCTCTCTCTTTCTCTTCATATTTCTTTCTTTCTCTCTCTCTCTTCATATTTCTTTCTTTCTCTCTCTCTCTCTCTCTTTCTCTTCTTCTTCTTCTTCACCCTTCTTTCTCTCTTTCTTCTTCATCTTTCTTTCTCTCTCTTTTTCCCTCTTCCTTCTTCATCTTCCTTTCTCTTCATATTTCTTTCTCTCTCTCTCTCTCTCTCTCTCTCTCTCTCTCTTCTCTTTTCACCCTTCATCTTTTCTTTATCTTTCTTTCTTCCCTTTTCGTCCAACTACTTTTCTTTCTTACTCTTCCTTCTTTTTTATTTACACTTACGGCCTGTCCACTCAGCTTGTAGATGACTACTCTTTCTTCCAGTATTATTACCACCCACACTATATCTTGGTAAGCCACACGAAGTGTACTTGGTAAAAGCACGATACATTCCATGTTCACTGACACTCATCTCCTGGTTTGCTACGACCGACGTTATTACATACTCCGGCATATACGAGTCAGTTGATATTTGTTCGTTCAAAAGAATGTAAAATGTGAAGAGAAAGAAAAAAAGAAAAAATAAAAAGAAAAAGAAAAGAAAATGTAACGATTGTAATGTATTAACATGCTTGAACATTTCGAAACGGAAATACTCGTATATAGATTATTATTATCTTTGAGATATACAGATAATCTTTTCTTTTTTGTCATTTTTTTGTTTATCTCTTTTTCTATCTTTTATAGAAAAAAATATATAGAGAAATTTATTTTGATTATTTTCCCTACACACACCCCCTCCTCAACGATTATATTTATAATTCGATGGATATCAAAAAAAGAAATGAAATAAAATATAAAATTTCTGTAAAGTTTTCAATATATGTGTTTTCATGGCTTTTGAAATCTCAAGAGGAAGTTTCCGTTTCACGCGAACTACTCGGCTATCATAAATAATTCCAGTTCAAAGAGAAAGAGAGAAAGAGAAAGAGAGAGAGAGAGAGGGCTTCTTGAATGCAGTCTCCTACGATAAAGGTCATATTGTATCGAAAGGAGAACCTGTTATATTCAGAGAGGTAAAGAATAGATGGTTGCGATGTATTACGACGTGAATTCAAATAGTCCTATTCCAATACGTTTCTCTCTTTCCCTTCGATCACTATGAATATAGGGAGAATCTCTAAGTTCAATGCACTGACTGATATTATATGTATATATATATATATATATATATATATATATATATATATATATATGTATATATATATATAAATGTATGTATTATATATATGTATGTATGTATCTATGTACGTTGGTAATCATAGCGAGCAATGTAATTTGATTATTACTTCATGAACAAAATCTATTCCCATCAACATATATGAGAAAGGATAATCTCGTGTTCTTCCATTAAATTCAAATTGAATTTTTGTTTCTTGTAATTTTTTTAAAGTATTCTATTTGATATATTTACCATGTAATAATGATTTTACAAGTATTCACGTATATCGAAAGTTCGACGAATTATAATAAACTCAACGAATTATTCTCACCTTTTTTATTGCTTTATGAACGAAGTCTATTCCCATCAGCATATATGAGAAAAGATAATCTCGTATTCTTCCATTAAAAATAAATTGAATTTTTGTTTCTTGTAATTTGTTTTTCAGTATTCTATTTGATATATTTATCATGTAATAACGATTTTATATATATTCGCATATATCGAAAGTTCGAAGAGTTATAATAAACTCAACGAATTATTATGTACATTGTACAAAATCTTGTTTATTGTTTTATGAACAAAGTCTTATCCTATTAGCATATATGAGAAAAAATAATCTTTTGTTCTTCCATTGAAATCAAATGGAAATTTTTGTTTTTTGTAATTTTTCTTTTAAATATTCTATTTAATTTTTTTCAATGTATAATAATGATTTCACAAGGATTCGCGTGTATAAAAAATTCAACGAATTATAGACAGTATATTGAATTATTGGTAAGCTTGTTTCCATTGCTTTACGAATGAAATTTTTATTCGAACAGAAAATTCGAAAAGAGGGTTTTTGTGTTCTTTAATTAAAATCAAATTGATTATTTCTTTTTTTTTTTTTTAATATTCCTAAAAAATATCTTTAGACATATCTTTACCATGTAATAACTGATTTTATCATTATTTCGATATATCGAATGTTCGTCAAATTATAAAACAAGTTCAATAAATGAAACTTGTTCGAAAGGCATCAATACGTAGACAGCCAATTATATCGCCGGTTTCGAAGGTCCCTGGCCATAATTTAACTAAGGAGGCCTAAACTAACAGCTGTTCCGCGGGACGCGACGCGGCGTGTACGGGACAACGGAGTTAGGTTAAACTCGTAATTCACTTACCTCTCTCTTACACGATATTGTAGTAAGTACGGATTACGATCGGGCTGTCTCTGGTTGTTCGTAAATAGATTACAGACGGTTACATATAGCAAAATTAAATTATTTTCATTCTGTGATTATTATTTTTCTTAAACTTTTTCTATCTTATTTTATTATTCAATTTTCGTGTTTATCTATGAAAAGTAGATTTAAACGTATCCAATTAAAATCAATTTAATTTAATATATTTAATTATTTTATTTATTATTTTTTTTCAATGTGTACTCTTAAAAAAAAGAAAAAAAAAGATGAAGTATACGGACGGAAAATATTTCTCAATCTCCTCATGTTTTTGATACGCTTGAAGTATCTTCAATGTTCACTCATCTACAGCTTGTTTTATGTATTACATTATCTTGCTTATTTATTAATATCTATTATTTTTCAATATATTATACCTTCGAAATAATACTTATATGTACTTATATAGATATTTCATTATGTTTATCGATTAATTAATACATTTTTTTCTTTATTCATTTCTATCCTTATTCATAATTATATTAAACATTAATCGTAATTCGCAAATAATGAACTTTAATGGATACATTCGTAAAAATATAAAATATACTGAACTTCTTAGAATTGTGTAAATAGAACGTAATAAGCTTTACGAAATTGTTTCAATTATACGAACATATTGTCCGTACCAATTTACCTTTTGTACTCCCTTTCGTGGCTATCCAATCGAGATATAGGATACCGTGATCGTTCTATTCGTAATGATTCTCTTCTGGTTCTGCGCGGTCAGGCGACGTAGATGACTGGACCAACGATGATGATGTTCGTTGACTGACGATGCTGATGGTATTGCCGTTACACAATGGATTCAGTTTGACGCATGAGTCGATGTACAGGGGATCGTTAATTTCGTGTTCTCTTGTTCCATAATGATTCTACTGCTTCACATGCGCAGACGTCCTTTTCCTGTTAATAATTCATCTTTGAGTTAGCAAGAGAGAGAGAGAGAGAGAGAGAGAGAGAGAGAGAGAGAGAGAAATTTCGCTCAAGGAAAGGATGATCTTATCGAGATCCAAGCCGGATTATAGATCGAAGGTCCAATCGTCTTAAAAATTTTATATAGAAAATAAATAATTACTTCTATATTCATTCAATCAGTATTTTTATTCATCAATGTTAAGTATTTCATAAAATATAATTGTATATATATATATATATATATATATATATATATATCGGTAAATATTTATGATATTTATAATAATATATCAATACTAATATAAATGATCGGTATAAATAATTGTTGCTTGTTTCTCTCGAATTATAAATACTGATAATCGATTTTAAAATATTGAAAAATTTGTTATATTTGCAAATATTTTCCATTAAAATAACTGACAGTTTTTGTATTAATCGATTTAATGTCAATAACTTGTATTACGTACTGATATGTTATTATAAAACAGATTAAATATATTTAAAAATACTGATCCAATAAATGATTTTACTTGGAGGAATCATTTTAAAATAATCTTACGAATTTCACCGTTATCGATATTATTTTTTAAGAGACGGTTTTTTCTTTCTTTCTTTCTGTATTTTTATTTTTTTTTTTTTATTTCAATCACATTGAAAGATATTACTTCTCGAAAAGGATTCTCCCAATCGTCATACACGACCGTATCGTCGACTACAAAGTAAGCCGATGATCATTATTTATTACAGAAAGGAGGACGTCAGCTGACGCAATTAAATTCTCTTTATGGCGAAGTAATTCGAAAAGGATGTTTAAAAGCGATCCATGTTGAGAATTCATGCTCTCTCTCTTCCATGCATCCTCATATATCTATGTACAACATGTATTATATCTATAGGTATACGTAAATAAGATTTTCCTTTTTCGAACGTTCGCACGTAAGTCTTTTCTCTCCTCGAGCAATTTCACAAATCGATTTATGCAGCATAACGAGTAATCACGATTCCTCGATGCATTACGCCTACCTTTGGAAATCTTTAAACGTATATACATATATCATATCATACATATATATATATATATATATATATATATATATATAAATATATATATATATATACATATGCATATATACTTGTAATATGTTCAGGATATGTTGCTTCACACGTAACGCATTTTCTGTTTTAGAAACAATGCGAACGTCGACGTAGGCCCGCCTGTTTTAGTACAAGCAGCACAAGCACAAAAAAAGGAGTCCCATGAAAACATCGCACGAATAGCAAAGCGGTATCTCGACGATAACATGCAGCAGGCGTGGATCAATCCTCGGTTAATATCAATGGTGAGTGAATATAAATGCCATGATTATACGGTGCGTTAGACGAGAACGAATAATGATATATAGGTATACACACACACATACACACACACATATATATATATATACTTCTGATATATACTACAGCATCTCTTTTCTTCTTCTTCTTCTTCTTCATTTCTTTCTTTCTCTCTTAGCATGATTTATTACTATTAACTCCCACACCATTATACATTGCGCGATACAGTTTCGATTGCCCAACAAATTTTACTTATGGAGTTCAGTATTGACATATGAAAGTTATGTTAATGAAGCATAGTCATCTCGATTAATGTAAGTAAGTGAAACGCCTAATATACTTTCGTTCGTTCGTTCGTTCGTTCGTTCGTTCGTTAGTTAGTTTCCTTGTTATCCACTATCTACTTTCATTCGTATCGTTCGTATGTTGTGTAGCTAGATGTTTAGGTATATATAACTATATAGACAGATAATATACGTTTGTTGTTCGTCGCAAACTTTCTCTTTCTCTCTCTCTCTCTCTCTCTCTTTCTATTGATTTGTAAAAATGCGTACAGTAAAGACTACATTGACCATGTCAATTAGATGTAACGAACCGAATCAATGTAATATCGCTTGTGCCTTTATTATAATCGTAAGAGCGCGAGAACGAGACTCATTAGAAACGTAAGTAGGTCCCTTCTTCGTCTCTCTCTCTCTCTCTCTCCCTCTCTCTCTCTCTCTTTCTGTTTCTCTCTTTCTCTGTGCATTTTTTTTTCTTTTTCTTTGTCTAATGATACGACTCCATTTTGAGATTCGTTAGAGACTATCTTATCTTTCTAATTTATCTCTTTCCGTCGTTGGAATCAAAATGTCGAATCTTAGAGTTCGATCATGAGACAGGTTTTTTTCTCTCAATCGTTATTGCATAATTAAAAAATACTTTTCTCTTTTCCCTTTTTTTCTTTTTTCATGAATAATTTCGGAGATAATTTCATTGCAAAAAAAAAAAGAAAAAAGGAATGAAATAAAATTTATTCATACTATTTTTTTATTTTTTATTTTTTTTCGATTCGATCCAATTGAAAAATCCATCGACGATTTTAAAATTTTGGTTTCGTATTTATCGTACACGAAATTTTCGTGCTTCACGATTTTGAATTTTGTTTCGTTGATGTTACTGGTATCATTAAATACGTGTGCCATGTGTCACGTTATTTGGCATACTATTATAACACGTCTACATATTTCATTTTTTACTGGGGAAATTCGTATCACGCATTTTTCGTTTCGTCCCTGGAGCGTTCTCTCATCCGTTTCTCTCTCTCTCTCTCTCTCTCTCTCTCTCTCTCTCTCTCTCTGGTTTCGTAGTCACTATTCGCGAGGATGCAGTAGCACGTATCCGGGCTCGGACAGGTAGAATGTGCTGGACGGATCATTAAGCAAGCCAATAACAAACTCACGATCCACATAACCCTTCGTTATGTTCGCGAGTGCTATTAACCCGTGCAAGGCAGCAATCATCGGACAGGTAGGCAGGTAGGTAAGTAGATAGGAACCTACCAACCAACCATTTCGTAATGTTAAAAGTGAATATAAAGTGAGTGTGTGATCGAGACAGACGAACTGGCGGAGACAAACAGATATGAAAAAACAAGAT
>NC_060960.1:1969338-1979338 GCF_910589235.1 Vespa crabro
CTCTCTCCCTTCCTCTTTTCTCTTCGTTCTTCTTTCCTTTTTGTTTTTTTCTTTTTCTTTCTCTTTCTTGCTCGTAGTTTCGGTTATGTTTCTCTCTATCTCTCCCTCTCTCTCTCTCTCTCTCTCTCTCTCTCTCTCTCTCTCTCTCTCTCTCTCTCTCTCTCTCTCTCTCTCTCTCTTTCTCTGTCTTTTTTTTTCACTTTCACATCTTTCTTGCTCTCTTTATTTCTTTGTTCTTAATATTCTCTTATACCACTACCACCCACCCATCCCAACATTCCTTCCTATTCGGGTAATATCCGGCTACTTTCCTTCCATAAACCTCGAAGTTTATGGTAAATTGGGCGAAGAATTCTTATCCTTTTTGCCGCCTGTTCGTTGCCTTCGTAATTCTTTCCCCTGTCCCCCCACCCTATTCCCTCCCTCCCCGCCTCTTTTATTCGTTATGCTTTTTCTTTCCTTTCTTTTCGTTTCTTTCCTTTTCTTTTCTTTTGTTTATTTTTTTCTTCTTTTTTTTTGTTTCGTTTTGTTTTACCTTTCCATCCCTTTCGTTTTCATTTCGTTATTCTTCTTTAGACTCGTTAACGGTTAATCGCCAGAACGATAAACTATTCGAAAGTAGTTTCCGTTTACTCTTTTACGATATTCGTGATTATACGTTGTATTATTAATTTATAAAAATAATGCGAATATTTATTTCACTGTATATACGTATATATGAATATTAGTATATATGTACGTATGTACGTATGTATGTATATATGTACGTATGTATGTATATATGTATGTATGTATGTATGTATGTATGTATGTATGTATGTATGTATGTATGTATGTATGCTGTGTAACGTCCTTAAACGATTAAAAAAGAGGGTAAAAATTTGGAGCAAAGATATAAGCAAGCTCGGTACACTCGATCAAAATCAAAAGCAGTTTTACTACACCGTTTCCTTCGATAATTACCGATATTACGAAATGAAGTTACCGAATGGCTCGGCACGTGCACCACCAACCCCATCGGGTCGATTATTTTCGCGAGAGCTGAGGGGTAAGTTTGATATCGGATTTTCGGTGTAATTAATAACCAGAAGTCGTGTACAACTCGTACAGGGTGGAAGAACTTTTTTTCTTTTTTCACTCTCGTCAAATAAAATCGTTTGGATCGAGGCTTCCCCTCTTTGTTCTTTTTTTTGTTCTTTTTTTTCTTTTTTTTTTCTATTTTCTTTTACGTTGTTTAAAACCCCCAAAACTGTTCATTGGCAGAAAACTCAAATCTATTTGAGGGAAAAAAAACGAAAGTTTCATCGCATTAATAGTTTCGATTTATCGTCGAGTGGAAAATTGTTTATGCCATGCAACAATGCTTTCAAATTCTGCTTATAATTCGCTTTGAGAAATTATTGGCAATGCACTTTAATCGCGCATGATTAAAGCGCTTTTTGAGATTAATATTCATTGCATAACTATGATTTTCGAGGACGACAATAATGGTATATTTTAAAACTAATTCGATAATTCGACGTGAGAGATTTTCTCGAGATAATAATAAAGTTGAACGCGAGACACCCCTTTTTTCTCGAACGTTGAAAGAAAGAAAAAAGAATAATAATCAATTGACACCCTTCACTCAGTGAACTCTCACGTTTATTTCAACACTTCGTTTTATACGTTGATGTAGACGTATAAGGATGAAATTGTCAAAATCATACTCCCACTTTTCAGATATTTTGTCATATTTCGCAATTCATAATAAATAAATTTTCGCGTAAATTAATATTAGAAATTTTATGCTTTAACTATTAAAACATTTACTATAACGCGTATAATATTTTTCTAAGAATATATTAATTTGTTAAAAGTATTTTTATAACATAGTTATGCAACATACGATTTAGATGATTTAGTATCAAAAGCTAGTAAATTTACAAGCAAAAATAATAATTATTATATTAAGATAAAATATTACTATATTTTTATCAAGAACAAAAAGAAAAACAAAATATATAGATATATTTATATTCAACAATATTTTCTCAAATCAATTAAAAATATTTCTACATGTGTATATATGTATGCATGCGCGTGCGTGTGTATATATGATACATATGACAGTAAATATAACGTAAAACAAATACATTCGATATACAATAACTTTTAAATAGTAACTACATTGTAATATCTATGTACATATATATGTACATACGTATGTACATATGTATGATAGCTAAGTACATATGTATATACATGTATATGTATATATAATGGCATCATAATATTATGCATACATCAATTCAATACGAGACGATGTACGCATCTACCTATCTACCGTAAGATTTCGCTTCGTAAGATGAGGGTAATATCGTTCTACGAGGGGTACCATCCACAAATCCTTATGATCCCTTTTCAATGCCTGCTCCCCGTTACGTCTTAAGGTTATGATGCCTACTTGCCACCTCGTACGATCTCGGTTTAATATTTATAAACCGGATATATCGCTGCATACCTGCCATTCCCCTCATCTTTACTCCGGATAGAAGTGAATCTGCTATCATTGAGGTCGTTCTTTTTGATCTTTTTACTCCAATATTTTATTCCTCTATATAGTATTTTTATTAACTACCTTCTCTGTAAAATATGATCGTTAAATTTTTCTAAAGTACTTACAAGGTATCAGTTCGTTCTATAGAAATTCTTAGAAAATATTTGTTCTTTATTTAAGACGAATATATTTACCATACAGAGGTTATCGTTTAATAATGTGACCGCTAATTAGATTGTTTTGATTTCTTCTGTACTACGTTCCAACATCGTTTTGTTTATCGTCTCACGATCAGTCGCAGCCAAATCGTAGAGGAATGAACATTAGGTAAGCGTAACCTTTATGTATCCTCTCTTTTTAAGGATTTATTATCGTATACCTCCATCGTATCTTACTACAACATTTTATTCCTTTATATAGAATTTTAATCGCATAGAAGATCATCGTTAAGCTTTTCTAAAGTACTTGCAAAGTATTAGTACATATTATGGAAATTCTTCGAAAATATTTGTTTTGAGGTATTCAAGATATATTTATATATTTATAACATATATATTTATCACAATAAATTTATCACAATATATTTATCACATAGACGTTATCGCGTAATAATGTGACCACTAATTAAATCGTTTTGAATTCTTCTGTATTACGTTTTAGTATCGTTTAATTTAATGTCCGCCTCTTTTTACAAATTTATTAATATCAACGTATAACGTATAATTATATATATATATATATATATATATATATATATATATATATATTATTTCATTTAATTTTGTTTCTTTTTTAATTAAAAACAGACGAGCCAAAATTATTGTTAAATTGATAAAAATCCAATATGATCGAATAGTGAGTTTGAATAAAAATACATATTTAATATTCGTATATTAGACGAGTTAATGGAAATAACGTTATTTCTATAATCATTACACTTCATTTTATCGATTTAAAATATCTGAAAATTAATTTCAACATTGATACGATATAACGACATCGATCATAAATATCAACGTTGTTTCGATAGCATATGCGATTGGATGAGAATTGCGAAGCAATAAAAATACGAGAGAGTATACTATATATATACACATATGTGTATATGTGTAAAATATCCGACAAAATGTTGAGGAGAATTCAGAAACGAGTTTCCTTTATGGACTCCCATGGTCCTCTTCTCTCTTGGAATAAGAAGAGTCGGTAGTGTACTTTGAACGATTTTTATTATCGTCCCACGAAAATGAATACCGTCATTTTTGTTCTGTCGTCGTACATACACCGAATGAACTTTGCCAAGCGTTCTCTCTCGATTTTTCGATCTCTCTCTCTCTCTCTCTTTCTCGTTATTCACACGATTCCGTGACGAGGACAACGGAAACTGCGACGGTGCGCTGTGATTGCGACTCTGACACCCTAAAAAGATTCGGGTCATTTGGCAAAGTGCTACTTTGTGTCGCATAAAAAAACGCCGTAGTCCCTCAACCGAACGAACGCACGGTTATTCCGCAGTCAGCGTTTTTCAAATGGCAAAGAGGAAGAGAAGGAACATCACCCTTCGATACTTTTTGCGTTACGAAACGCGGAATAGAACTTTGAAAATATACTTTAGCCCCCTTCTCTCTCTCTCTCTCGCTCTCTCTCTTTTACTACCTTCCCTATCACTTTCAAAAATACGAGGTTGGTCAAACGCGATCATCGAAAAGATTGTATTTCTTCTTTTCAATTTTCATTCCGATTTTTTTCCGATCGATATATTTGTTTTAAAAAGAACAAAATTTGTTTAAGAATAAATGAGAGAGAGAGAGAGAGAGAGAGAGAGAGAGAGAGAGAGAGAGAGAGAGAAAAGAAAAGCTCGTAATAACGTACCTACTGTATTTAATCGAGAATGTAATTAAACTTTCTTCGTTATTGCAGATATCTACTCGTTATTGTTGTTATTTCATTGTATTATTTTTCTTTCTTCTTCTTTTTTCGTTCTATCACTTTTTCTCTTTTATTTGTACTTTCTATTTATGCGAGACAAGATTACGAGTGAGTAATAGGTAAGTCGAATCGATTCTTCGTTGTCAGGAGGAAAAACGTAGATGAAGGAAGAGAGATGGGACGATGGGATGGGTAGGTTGGAAAGGGTGGGCTTCGTTGTGAAAGTCTCGACTTTTAAGGGAGTTTTCCAGGCATCGGCGTTACGGTGATTCAAAGGAATGAGAGGGAGTGTTGGGGCAGTGGCGGGAGAGTGACGGTGGGATGAAAAGACGAAGGAGATGTAAAAAAGGCACACGGGCAACAACTTAATCGCTTCGGAAATGCATAGTGCGTTGTCAGAGCAATAAGTTATCCGTGGCAAGGGAAAAGAGATTGTCGGCTTGCAAAAGAGAAAGAAAGAAAGAAGAAAAAAAGAGAGAGAAAGAGAGAGTAAGAGAGAGAGAGAGAGAGAGAGAGAGAGAGAGAGAAGAGTGGCTTGCCACGCAAGATCCGACGAGACGTCGGATAGAATCCAGATTCGTGCCGTGGAGAAAAGCGAAGAGAAGAGGAACGAGACGATGTCGGACGCCGTTAATTTATGGACTTATTTTTCCCGGCGTGCGGTCGCAATTAATCCTAAGCTTTAATTGCTTCGTAACCGGGCCCTACGTTTCGACTCTTTGATTTGATTAATCGGATTCGACGATTGTCATCAGGGGATGCCTGACAAAAAGGAGGGATGAATCATTTTTAACAGAAGCAAAGTTAATACAATACATTTGATGTGTGTACGTGTATGTATATATATATATATTTTTTTTCTTTTTTTTTTAGAATTATATGCTTATATTATTTTATAATTATAATTATATTTTATAATTATACACTTGTAATCACATATTGTTAATTTGTGTTAATTAAGTTATTATTATTATTATTATTGTTATTACTATTGTTATTATTTTCATAGTTATGTGAAAATGATTGATAATGAAAAAGAACGAAAAAAAGGAAAAGAAAAAAGAGAAATAGAAATTTCGAAAGATTAGTTCATTATCAAATTGAATTATGTCAAATATGTATGTCAAAATGTAATTAAAAACACGTTTATACGATCGTAATGTCGAATACGTTTGGGACGAAAGATGGGAAATTATATGAAATTCCAGGAGCTTGAACGGACGAGTCTGCGTCGCCGAGGGAAAATTTTGAATTTACACCCGATTTACGAGAGATTTCTCTCGTCGGTCCATTTTTAAGTCTGGAAGGTTTCCGAGCGCACGGAATTCAGTTCGTCTCGGAAGTTATGCGAGGGATAGGGGGACAAAAAAAGAATGTATAAACTCAGGGTTCCCTAATACGTATCTACGTACTTACTTACATATTAACGTACATACGTACGTACATATGTATATGTGTATGCATGCGTACATACATATGTATATGTACATATATGTTTATACATACGTACATACGTATACGTACATATATATATATATATATATATATATATATATACGTACTTACGTACGTTACGTATTCGCATTAGTTTCGTTTCGGCCGAGTAATACAATCGCGTCATAAGATGGATATATGACCTCTAGGCTGCGACTCTTTCTAATGGGAATGAAAATGGGAAAAGTGGAATGAAAATAAAGAATGCTGTAATTAAGAAGAACAGTAAATTGTTAGAACTGAGTTGAAAATGATTATTTTGTTTTATTCTTTCCTTTAACGTATCGTTAAAAATTATTTTCTTTTCTTCTTTCTTTTTTTTTTAATTTTATTATTAAAAAAAATCAAGATATTATTCGTTGAAATGAAAAAGAAAAAGGAAACTGGATAAAGAAAAATTCTTGTTAAAAATTAATTATTTCACTTGGCCATAATTACCTACCATATAATTATCTACTTAGGACTAATTACAGTTAGGCATGATAATTTCTTATAGTATTACTTTTTCTCTTTCAGATTAATGTCATAAAGAAATGAAACGAAACGAAACGAAACGAAACAGAAAACTCG
Source organism: Vespa crabro (assembly GCF_910589235.1). Taxonomy (NCBI): domain Eukaryota; kingdom Metazoa; phylum Arthropoda; class Insecta; order Hymenoptera; family Vespidae; genus Vespa; species Vespa crabro. The sequence continues at coordinate 1,975,868 of NC_060960.1, forward strand.
AGATTAATAGTAACACATGTTAAATGTATCGTTTGTCGTTTTTAGTTATTACATTACATGTTTCACTACGACATTATTTCTTTCTACACAGTTCCATTAAAACAAGGAAACTCGAGATTAATAATAATACGTCATCGGATATTATTATAGTGTTTATTAAGGTGAACAAGAAGAGTACGTTAATCTTCGCCTTTTTCTTCGTAGTCCATTACATTCTATGATCCGTGACATACAGGTTAGATGGTGACGAGGAGGAGGGAAACGAGTTATAATTTCTTGGCAGGATATTTTTTTTTTCTTTCTTTACTTTTTTTTTACTTTTGCAAGCTTTATTTGTAACTTAGGAGAAGTATTTGGAAACGTTGCCGGGAAATATAACGTCGCGTATCCGGACAGAAGCTTTCGTTTCTGCGAGTAACGGTCTCCTAATGTACTTAACGATCTTGGGACGGCATCGTTCGCCGTTTCACGGTCATTTCTCTTCGACCCCGAAATTCGTGGGGCGGAAAGATACGCGATCCTTGGATATTCCTCGTAAGGAGTAGCAGGAAACAGTCTAAATACTCCTATGGTTTCTGTTCGCGTCTGGAGTGAGTTTTGGTTAGTAGAAAGAGAAGAAAAAAGAAGAAGAAGATAGAAAGAAGGAAGAAGAAGAAAAAGAGAAAGAGGGAGGGAAGGAGGAGGAGGATGAGGTAGACTAGGACTATTACTACTTGCTAGTCGACATAGAATTTACGGCCACTTTATTTCTCATCAGACGGTGAAAAAGAAATCTCACGAGAAAAGAAAGGAGGAAAGTCGAGATACGATGGGGACTTAGTAAACTTGAACAGTTTAGTGTCGACTTAGGATTTGGTCATACGAGTTGTCTCTCTCGATAGCGCTCGCTTGTAATCCGGAGGACTAATTCTTAACTAATTGAATTCTCCTTTGTATTATATATTATTTTTTCGTTTAGATTTAGATTTTTGTTCTTTTTTTCTCCCTTTATTTATTTATTTTTTTTCTTCGTTTATCATCATCGATCATTATTTTGCGATTGTTTTTAAATGATAATTAATATTTTGATCGTTATACAAATGAAGATTATTTTATGAAAAATTTGTAATAATATAGATTATATCATCGTAAATTTTTTATCGTAATAAAATAATCGTAAATATATTTTAAGAATAATTTCGATCGGTTCAAATATCAAATAAATATGCATAGATGAATTTTTAACCATTTTTATAATGTAGTATAATATAATTATAGATGATACTATTATGAAGAAAAATGTTTTATTATAGTTACGAACAAGACGATATACATATTTCCATTTTATTTAAGAACTCTGATTTTCTTTTGCGGCGACCGTTCACTTTTATAAATCATACTTTCATTCAGTTGGTTAACCTGTTAGCTTCCCCATGGCCCTTACCCTTATGGTACCCCGTGGCTATGTTTATGTGCCATTTGCTGGGAAAGCGAAATAATCGTCATAGTCGTCGTCGTCGTCGTCGTCGTCGTCGTCGTCGTCGTCGTCGTCGTCGATGTTATCCTCGCCATTTTCTTTCTTCTCCCCACAGTGAAACAATCATCGACCTTTCTCCAAGCGTAACCGACTCGTTGAGTTATCGTTCAAGTTTTTACGCTTTATTTCAATAGTCCCATAGAATATATATTTTACGATCTTTCTGTCTCCAATTTTTTCTTGTTTTCTTTTCCTTTTTTTTTAATATTAATTTCAATAGAGATTGTGTTCAATGAAAAAGGAATAAAAAAACAGGAAGAGAGAGAGAGAGAAAGAGAGAGAGAGAGAGAAAGAGAGAAAGAGTGAGAAAGGAAAACGTCAATCACGATGGTATGAGTTTTTATTAATTTTACGTTCGCCATCCAAAAAATTTGAGAAGGTCGGTTAATATTCGTAATTTCATTATTAAGCTCGGTGGTGGCGATATTGGAATCCATGGGGCAAGTTTTGGAACGTGTATTGGTATCGACGAAACTTTCTCATCGCCTTCCGTACGTGGTTTGTAAGTGATGTGGTTACGGACACGATGTATCGCGGTTGGACGAGCATGCGCTCTCATCAGATTTTCACGTTGAGGAATTTCGTTAGAATACGTTCTGTGTGTAGGTGTGTGTGTCTCATTCATAGGAATTTTAAATAACCACAGGCGTTTTTCCGAAGCTTCTCTCTCTTTCTCTCTCTCTCTCTCTCTTTTTCTCTCTATCTGTCTTATTCGATATTTGCCGTTTCAATGTAAAAAAGCTCGTATTTTATTCCCTCAGAGAAACGGTACTGGGACTTCATCAAGTGAGAGCTATGCTCTCCGTCGGCTTATTGAAAATAATAATTTTCCTTGTATGCACGCTACGCACTCCAATTAATTGCAATATACCTCATCATTCGAATGTTTATGCATTCGGTCGACGTTTTATCCATATGATATAAATCATAAAGATACTATGCATATCTATGTATTATTTGTATGTGTATTTATCTATATACCAATTGTACGTGTATATATATATATATATATATATATATATATATATATATGATTGTGTATGTATATATGTATATATGTGTGTTCTATGTATGTATATGCATGCATGCATGCGTGTGTGTGTGCGTGTGTATGTGTAGAACGTAGAATCGCGTTCCGTATTGTATAGCAGAAGCGAATAATTTTCAACGGAATTTACGACTCGCATAGAGGTACCAATTTAACGAGGAGGATCGATCGGTTGAAATTGAATATTCTCTTTCGGAAAACATTTCCATGGTCTCTTCTCGAAGCTGCTCACGAGCTCCGGATTAAGCCGGCTTCGAATTACACGCCTACCCCCTGGATATCCTCACCCCATCACCCACCAAACTCTGATCGTTTCGAATGAGAAAGTAGAAGTAAAATTTCACATTTAATATATATCACGTATGTGCGTGTGTAAAGTAGCATTATGCACGTTTTTTTTTCTTTCTTTTCTTTTCTTTTCTGTTTTTTCTTTCTTTCTTTCTTTCTTATTATCTTTTTTCTTTTTTTATCGAACGTTAAAGAGAAGAAAAACTATTTAAAAATGAATGAAGAATTTATCAATGATTCTCGTCGAATATCTATTTGCATTGCGTTATACGTATTTTTCTTTTGTTCTTTCTTGTTTTCGAAAAAAGAAAAAAGAAATTTTGAAGAAAGAATATTCACATGGCATGATATGTATTTTTTCTTTTCCTTTTTTTATTCTTGCGTTATACATATTCTTCGTTCGTTCTTTTCTTTTTCTGAAAGAAAAAAAAGAAAAGGGAAGATGAAATTTAACGAAAGAATATTTGCACTGAATGATACGCGTATTTCTTTTCATTTCTTTTTTTTTTTGTTTTTTAAAAAAGAGAAAAAAGAAAAAAGAGAAATCGTTGTTGTACCATAAAAAGATTATGAACGATAGTTGAAAAGGGATCTTACGTTGTCTCATCGTAGTCGAGAA
>NC_060960.1:1984338-1991838 GCF_910589235.1 Vespa crabro
ATTCTTCCGATCGATCATTATGTGTATAATTAATTTTATGAACAAAAGCATGTTAAGATTTCACATTTCACAAATAATATCTACAATCTTTTGTTCGAAAAGTGTATATATATATATATATATATATATATATATATATATATATTCTTTTTAATTTTATAGAAGAAAATGATAAAAAGAAATTCGTTAGAAATAAATGATAAAGAATTTATAAAAGAATTCTCTTGCATTATTTAAATCGATTTGCTTGTGCTATACTCTCGGTTTCTCTCTCTCTTTCTCTCTCTCTCTCTCTTTATCTCTCTTCCTCCCTCTTCCTCTCTCTTTTTCTCTCCTTCTTTCTTTTTTTCTCTCTAACAATTTCCTCTCTTATTCGAAATAGTATTTTTCTCGTGTTAAACGACCATCCCTCATCTTTTTTTTCTTTCTTCATTTTTCAATTCTTTTTTTTTTATGTATAAAGAATTAACACATTTTTGCAATTTATAGAAACAAGGAAAAACGTATCGAATTAAAAAGATACATTTTTTATATTTTTTTTTCTTTTTAATTTTATTCGTTCAATGGATCGTTATATATGTAGTTAATCGAAGAACTTCATGAAGAATAGCATGTTAAATTTTTTATATTTCACAAATGATATCTACAATCTTTTCTTTGAAAAGCGTATATATATATATATTTCTTTTTAATTTTATAGAATATCGTAAAAATGATAAAAAGAAACTCATTAGAAATAAACAACGAAGATTTTAAAAAAGAATTCTCTTTAATCGTTCAGATCGATTTGCTATATTCTCTTTCTCTCTCTCTCTCTCTCTCTCTCTCTCTCTCTCTCTCTCTCTCTCTCTAACGCTGTCCTCTCTTATTTTAATACGTTTTCCTTTTGAACCTTAACAACGGAATGGAGCCATCCAATTTTCAGCCTTCGCGAATAATCACGCTACCGTTAAATCTGATACCTTCGCTCTGCATTCTTTTGCATCGTATTTCTCTCCTCTCTACTTTTTTTCTGTTCTTTCCCAATACTCGCTTAGTCGATCGAATCTATCTATCTATATGCATATATATATATATATATATATATATATATATATATATATTTATATATATACGTATTACACTTCGAGAGAGAAAAAGTCATTAACGGTATGAATATGGCAAGTCGTTGATAATAAAGCATCGTAAATTTTAGCATGTATTCAGCTTGAAAGATATTGGAAAATATTGATTAAACACGACGAAAAAAATGAGAGAAAAAGAGACAGAGAGATAGAGATAGTAAGAGAAAAAGTGAAAGAGGGAGAGAGAGAGAGAGACAGAAAGAGAGAGAGAGAGAAAGAGAGAGAGAGAGAGAAAGAGAGAGAAAGAGGTTCATAAATAAATAAAAAAACAAAATAGGAAAATAAAATACATTTCATCGTTGAACGCGGAAATCTAGCTGACTTTTTGTTCTTTACTCTTTATCCTATTAATTTATTCGTTGATTTTATATTTTCATAAACTCAATTCTTTTCCTGAAAGTTTAAATTTCGTTTAATGAAAAATCTTCTAGCCTAGAAATTCTTTTTTGTTATATAAGAACATCATACACACACACACATATAAACTTACAGATGGTGATATATATATATATATATATATATATATATATATATATATGTATATATCTTTTCAATGTGAAAGTCGTTTTAATTACAATACAATTTCTTTGCGGTGGCCGTCCCTTTGAAATGCTGTTAGGCTTCCACTCGAATACGCGAAGCAATCATGGTCCTCCTCGTTGCAGGCGTTAGTAATCGTTTGTATGCGGGTGTATATGTTTAAATGTGTGTTGTGTAGGGCCCGATTTGCCTCGTGCCGCTACGACGTTTTGATCCGCGAAGATTAAAGGGGCCCCGCCCTTTTCTTCCCTTCTATACTCGTACGTACCTACGTATAGTATAGAAACGACCGTATCATCACACCCCCCTTCCTCCCACTCGTTCTTTCTCCTCTTCACTTTACTACGATCGTAGCTGACTTTAGTCCTTGAGAACCGAATCGAGCGTTTCCTCTCCTTCGTCTCTTCTCACTCTCTTTCTCTCTCTCTCTCTCTCTCTCTCTCTCTCTTCTCTTCGATCCCCCCATCACCATACCACCCTCACCTCCCCCTTTTTCTCCCAGTTTTCCATCGAAATGCATCGACTCTTGAACCTGTCATACTCTTTTCTTCACGAACGTTGCATCTTTCGTCGGAACTATCATTAAGTTCTCTCAACATGTACGCGTATATTTGAAATACCATATTTTAATCAGATTTTTGCATTATATTATATATATATATATATATATATATATATATACTTATGTATATTAATTTATTAATCATTTTAAAAATTATATAATAGAAAAGTTATATATAATGGTATTATTTGTACTGAGATATTATAATAATCGTATAATTAAAATTTATAAGTACTTAGTAATATTAAACACTTCGATATGAAGTAAGAATTAATTTATCTTTTATATATAACATATAAATTATGTATTTATATGTTATATATTATTAGTATGTGAATAATAAATTTTAATAGTAAATTTAAATAAGTTTAAATTTATGAATAATGTATTATATAAAATTATATAATTATATATTATATAATTTATTTAATTATTCATATGTAATAATTAAATAGAAATTATATCAATTATATATAATACTTCATATATCTAAATATGTATATATTTGAATTGTGACATTTATTTAAATAAAATAAAACTTTTAAAAAAATATACATATATATAAAAATATACATATATGTATAAATATGTGGTTGAAAAGTTACATAGGTTTAATTTACAGTAGACTTTACATAAGTTTAATTTTTATAATATAGAATTAATGTTTGATCCTACATACTAGGTATTTATTTGTCTATTCAAAATCAATTTGATTTAACTAAAAAATTCATTAATTCCAAACGACAATACGTAATCTTGTAGAACAATGATTCAGTATATATAAAATTGATATCTTTGCAATTTCAAATCGGCCATTTTCTTAACATAGATTCTCAAGGGTATCGAAATTCCACGTAAAGTTCATTTACTATCCAATCTGGACTTGATAAATTCCAGAAAATGTACGAGTCATGGCGACGAACGATGGCGGGTGCAGAGGAGGAGATTTAAGGGAGAAAGAGGTGGAGTGGAATAGAGTGGAGTGGAGGAGAGAAGAGGAAAGGAGGGAGGGAGGGATGGAGAGAGAGAGAGACGAGGAGCAAGGGGGAGGTTTTGAGGGGTGAAGTGGATGCAAGAACTATAATGGATTATCGGCCGAGGGATGCCGTCATCGGTAATCGAATACCGGTTAGGGTTAAAATCCATCAAGTTTTCCTTCCCTCTGTCGGCCCGTCGAGTTAGCACACTTTTTGCGCTTCGGATGTCTTCGAGTACACGCATTGTATATCTTAAGCCACGAAATATTATTGAACATCATTTACTATCGTTTCTTGTTCTTCGATAAGAAGAACTTTTCTTTGCTTCGATTTTAAGATTGGAAAAGAGAAAAAAGAGAACTAACGGATATGAATTATTATCGTACGTTTCATTTTCAGAATATTGTCTTTAATGTTTTTTTATTTTTTTTATTTTTTTTTTTTTTTTACATTGGAATAGTTCTTTCTTTTCTTGGTACAGATGTGATTTTATAACGTCAAGCGTAACTTTCTAAAAATATACTTTTCATTCTCATGGGTTAGCATTCTCATACTTTTATAAAAACAATCTTTTCATTCATTCGTGATCATTATAAAAATTCAATGTAATAGAAAATATGGATGATATTATTGTAGAAAAGAGATGAAATTTATTAAAAGTATAGTTGATCAATTTGCTATCTGAAATATATGTATACATGTACATATATATATGCATATATTGCCAAATTAGATGCCAAAATAGATGCCAAATTTTGTCCCAGTTTTTATTCAAAAATTGAAGAAAAATTCTTCAATTTTTCATAACTCAAAAATTAAAGAATTTTTTTTTTCAATTTTCTAAAAATAGTAAATAAAATTTTTCTTCAATTTTTGTATATTCAATTTTTCATCAATTCAATATTTGTATGTATGTATACCTGTATATATTAATCGTGACTATTGTTTGCTTAGCATAGTAACTTTTTTCAAAAATATCAAATTTATAAATAATTCTCCAGGACGGATTTCTTTGGAAACTTGATTACTGAGAATAGTATAAACTTAAGTGCAATGTCATGCGTATATACTTATCTTTTAAGTCTTATCTTATTTGTGTTTTATTTTTTATTTTTTTATTAATATTAATCTATTGTGATAATATTAATCTATTATCATATATTCAAAAAATGTTCGTTAATTATATATATATATATCCTTAATAATAATATCTTAATCCTTAATAATCCTTAACCCTTAATAATAATATAGGTGTATTATATTTATAAGTTTCAAAATTATATAATTTTCTTTTCAATTATAAAAAAAAAGAAAGAGAAACAAATTAAAATTGAGTTGTAGACGATTTTAATAATATTAAACAATAATTAGAAAATGCAGAACGTCATTTTGTTCCTTTTCTTTTTTTTCTTTTTTTTTTTTTTTTTAAAGATTATAAAATCGAAATGATGTACGTACGAAAGTTTAGATGTATTTAGAGATCAGAGTAACAAGTATAACAACGAGTAGAATTCATCGATGTTTCATAGACTCGTTCAGAACTCGTCGAGCTAGTAGGAAACGAGAAAGAGAAAGATTGGACGTTTCTCATCCGTCACGATCCGTCGTCGGACATCCAACCAACAGCCAGCCATCCCGTTGCTACGGTAGCTTGTGTGCGCGCGCGTGCTCTGGCGCACACTCGCGCCACCATACAGAACCCCATGTGCACATGCTGCGAACGTAATCGTACACCAGGTGCCGTGTCGACGTCTCTTAACGAAGGACACATCCCCCATGTCTCTTCGCTCTTCGTCTCATCTCTTTCACTACATTACTCTATCTCTCTTTTTCTTTCTTTATTTCTCTTTCCCTCTCTCTCTCTCTCCCTCTCTCTCTCTCTCTTTTAACTCTAAAGAAAGAAAACTGGCCTGTAGGGTTGAGGATTTTCTTAACAAGCATCGAACAACCTCGGTGTAAAAGGGACTTTTTTGCTTGTTAGATTGTTTGCTCTCCTCGAGTGTAGAAGAAGGATTCGGGCTTTTGAGAAGAGGAAGAAGGGTTAGCATCCTTTCTCTTTCACTCACACTTTTCCTCTATCTTCTTCTTTTTCATTTACTCACGTCTATTACTATCTCTCTCTCTCTCTCTCTCTCTCTCTCTCTTCCGCTCTCTCTTTTTCTCTCTCTTTCTTTAACTATCGCTCTTTTTCTTTGCGTTGGCTTGTATTACCCGGCTAACATTACAAGCCTCCTTCCATCCTATCTTCTTTCTTCTATGGATATAGTTAGACATTTTTTGGTTGATTTCATGATCGAGACTAGATCGGTCGGGGGTCATTTAGGATCGTGGGATTTAATTTTTTTTTCTTTTTTTTTTCTTCTCGAAAAAACTACTCTACAGCTTTCTTTTGATGTAAAGGACTTCAATTTAAAAGACCAAAGTTCTTAGCGGGATTTGATTCGTCGTCTTTTTTCCTGTTCTTTTTTTTTTCTTTTATTTGTTTTCCTTTTTGTCCTTCTCATTTTCATTTTTTTTCATTTCTCTTTTTCTTTCTTTCCTTTTTTTTCTTTTTTTTTTTTTCTTTGTTTTCATTAAAACACTGTCATGGTTAATTTTCACGATTCTGTAGGTAGCTCTGATCGTTCGTAACGGGACAGACAAACCTTGGTGCACATCTCGCCCGGCAGACTTCACAAATCCTTTGGCCAAACAAGTGGTGAGGATCTGGCAGGTGCCATTTGCCATTGAAATCCTGCTGCCATTAGAGACGTCCGATCTAAATCCTCCTGGCATTTACGCAACGGATTGTCGTCTTATCCTCTCTTACTCTTTCTCTCTCTCTCTCTCCCTTTCTCTCTTTCTCCCTCTCTCTCTTTCTCTCTCTTTTTCTTTCGCACACGCGTGTATACTCTATACGTAGATACATATAAACACATTGACTTTCTCTCTCGATAGCACACTTGTCGAATGTTATTCACTATTTCTTCCATCTTTTCCTTCCTTTCGTTATATGTTCCGCTCTTGTTATTTCACTAGACACATAGGATATAGTAACCTTATGCACACTAACACCAGTTCGGTCCAGTTAACACCAAGCAATGTAGAATTTCTCTTCTGAAGCGTTTCTGCTAACAGCGAAGGTTACCCTGTTAAGATCCACAAAGCAAACACCAGTTGGGAGATAAGAGTGTCCTTTGGGAATCTGCCAAGGATAACACTGGGCTTTAAAAGGTTCCTGACATTTCCAATGACGTTTGTATTTCTATCTTTTTTTTTTCTTTCTTTCTTCCTTTTTTTGCTTTTTTCTTGTTTTTTATTTTTACACCATTGATCCGCCCATTTACATCTTTTCACGTACGAAGATCTCGTTGAAATTTTTTCGATAAACATACATACAAACACACACACACACATGCACAGAACACATATACATAAAGTATTTTTATACAATGTACTTTTTTACGAGTTAAAGCAAGATAAATTGTAAATCGATCATCTTTTCTTATTTCCCCTTGTAAAAGCTAGACGATGGGGACTATCATTAAATAAGTATCAATGAAATATAGTGGAAAAGAAACGTGAAGATCGTCGACTAGAGATCGTTTTTGATGGATTAACTCGTTTATTCGTCGATCCTCTCGTAAAGAGCATTACGTAAACTATAACATATTGTGCAAACTCGCGAATAAGTCGGATAGTTAATTGAAAGATAACAAAGACGTGCTGTTCCCTTATATAGTTGCTCGACACTTAAAGAATATAGCAAATATCGTAAAAATGACACTCTCTCGTGTAATAAGTTGGTGTTTACGTGTATGTTAGAAAGTAGAAAGTATTTTCTGTAAGTCACTACCGTAAGTACTATTTCAAATTTATTTCATGGCTCGATAGCGTCTAGACTATACATAATATACTTATCTGTATCTATACTTACACATATAAAAACATAGACAGACGTAAATTCATTCGTTCGTTGATATCTACCTTGAACATATTAAATGGAACATTGCCAGAGAGGTATTTTTTATTACTTTTTTCTTTTTCTTTTCTTCATTTTCTTTTTTTTTTCAATCGGCAAGATACTCACGTATTCAATTAGTTCGTAAATCTTAACTTGATGTACTAAAAGAAAATGGTTTCTATCTTTATTTTTATCTTCTATGTTACGATCTTGGTTTTCTTTCTTCGACAAAGACAGTACGTGGATAAAGAATAAGAGAATAGGATGGAAATGATAAAGCGAATTGGCAAAAGGCATGAATATTTGAAGAATGTCAAGAAAGAGAAAAATTTGGAGATACAGAAGACAAAAGTA
>NC_060960.1:1996838-2014338 GCF_910589235.1 Vespa crabro
AATATTTTGAATTGAAAATGAATAGGTATATATTGAAAAATACGATATCAAATATATTCGACGATCTAATATAAATAATAAGAATTTATTGAGATGAAATTCGAAAGGCGATTATTGTTAGTTTAATTTTATTTAAAATAATTTTATTTAAGATAATTCATTATTCCGTTTTCGAATACGTGAATTTACGCCGAAAATTGACGGATTAAGATGAATGACAATCAACGGAACGATATGTTATGATTTATGAATGTTTTTGAATGTCGCGCGGTGTATATTCCGATAATTAAAAATTATATTCATATTTTGCATTCCAAAATGTCAAGAACAAAAGCGAACGAAGCGTTTGAATTTTTGATCGAAATTTGAGCTGAAACTTTGAAATGGCGGAAGGTTGAAAAAAAAGAAGGAAAAAAAGTAAAGGAAAAAAAATTAAAAAAAGAAAAAAGAAAAACACAAAAGTATACGCAGGATATATATATATATATATATATATATATATATATATATATATATACGTATATAAGGAAAAAAAATGAAAAAACGAATTGTGCGGTATGTTTGAAATAATTTTTAAAAAATTTTCTCGAAGGCGAGGAAGTAACAAAAATTTTTCCCTCTCTTTATAAAAAATTTCTCAATCTAGAACATAAAACGTTGTTGTACACTACTGTTTTTTTTTGTTCGTATTAATATTACGTGTAAGTACACATAGGTATACTTTAAGCGAGCGCTGATATATAAAACCACCGTCGGTAGCACACCGTTGTAGTCTTCATTACCAAGGATGATATATAACCATAGCCCCGGAGGCTATGCTTTCGATCCTTCATGAGGAAGTTATAGCTTTATACTCAACGTTACACGATGATTTAAGATCATCGTCTCGATTAAAGCTGATTTTAGATCTATAAAAAAAAAAAAGAAAACCTATGCCCAATAAACTATCAATATTTCATTATTTTCACAAAATATGATATAAAAAAAAATGTATCGTTATAAGGAAACGATTTTATATTACATCGATACAAAATCAATCGAAAGATAATAATAATAATAATAATAATAATAATAATAAAAATAATAATAATAATAATAATAATAATAATAATAATAATAATAATAATAATAATAATAATAATAATAATAATAATAGTAAAAGATATGAAAAATGTTTTATTCCAAGTTTACTTATATTTTTGAAATTATTTATTTGAATGAATTTCGTAGATTTTCAGAAATTAAAAATAGGTAATTCATTAAAAATATAAATCGAATCGAATATTAAAGTTAGAGAACTTTATCCCGGCAAACCTTTAGGGTAGTCCCAGCGTGAACATTCTTTAAGGGGTACCATCATTCGGCAATGCTTTAGTTCGAAACCCTTGGAGAAGGGTAGAGTGGTCTGCTTTATCCCTGAAAGGAAGAAGGATAGAAAGATAGAAAGAGATAAAAACGACACGCCCCCTTGGTGTCAGATTTTATTTATCGCGAACGCTGGCTTTTTGTTTCACGCTAAATACTCGACCGTTTAAGAATAAGACGTTCCCCGATTTATGACCCCATGAGACTTACTCTCTGAGAGTTCTTCTTCTTCTTCTTCTTCTTCTTCTGTTCTCGTGAATCGTACTTTCGACTTCTTCTTCTTTCTCTCCCTCTTCCTCCTCCTCCTCTTCCTCTTCCTTTCTCTTCGTATTTCCTATATACAGATCAACTGGCAAAGAATCTTATGCATACCTTAGTACACTTTATCTTTTGTCTTTCAGTGAACTTAAATTCAAAACTGAAACTTTACATTTTCATTCTTTGTTCTATCTCTTCTTTATATATATATATATATATATATATATATATATATATATATATATATATATAGTATATAATATAGTATATAATATACATTTTTCTTTCATCTAACGACAACCGTGTTCATCTTATTCTTTTCAGATAAACGTTGAGGCAGTAACTTCAACGAATTACGACTCCTCAAATCTCAGTAGGGACTTCAATCAGGTTGGCTTTAACACTTACAATTATTCCCAGTTCGAAGAGAAGTATAAGCCACGGCAAATCTTCAAATACGGAGACGAGTATCTCGAGTACGGGCGCAATTCCGTTCGGCTCGATTCAAACGCTGAGAGATCAACGGCAAGATTAACTAGTAGATATCAGCAGGACGGGTTGACTAAGTTCGAGCAAAGATATTCAAGGAGTCATTCGCAGCCTGAGAGACAGCAGTACGCTTATCATGAAACGCGATCCAAATCACAGGATTCGCGAGAGTTGACATTCTATCATATCGATCCACCACCGAAATTGGAGAATCTTCAACAACAGCAACTTCAGCAACAGCAACTTCAGCAACAGCAGCAACAACAACAGCAACAACAATCACAGCAACAATCACAACAACAACAGCAGCAACAGCAGCAGCAGCAGCAGCAACAACAACAACAGCCGCAACAACAACAGCCAAATAAATCTTATCGATCTAGCACTGACAAATCAGGTGGTTCAAATAAAAAAGAATTAACTTTTTACAAGATCGATGGACCTAGCACAAACTTGGCTTCAACGCAGGACAAGTGTAAAGATAAATCTGATAAAAAAGATAGGAATCAGGAGAAATCACAGAATTCAAAACACGTTAAACAAAATCATCATCATCATCATCATCAAGAACAGAAGAACAATCCGGCAATACCACCAAATTATCAATTGAACAGATCTCAATCTGATTTGACCGAATGCCAATTACCGGATTACTATAGGCATCAGAATAATCCTTACATTGATCCACCCAAGTATCGTCAATACGACAGACCTCCGAAGTATCAAGAAACACCACCAAAATCAGAACCACCACCAAAATATCATGCTGAACCACCAAAATATTCGGAAATTGTTAGACGTCAGGATGATTCGAGAAAAACGCAGGTGAGTTTACATATATATATATATATATATATATATATGTGTGTGTGTGTGTGTGTGTGAGTGTTTTAATCGTTTATCGTATACAAAAGAGAAAGAGGTATTCAATTATTATATCCGTTTTCTCATTGGTCGAATACTGACCTATGTGAATTTCAGAAAAAGTTCTCGGGCGAAACACGCGTCAAATAAAAAAGTGTCTGTCGGCTGTTCGAAACCGGTGTGTCTAGAAAAATACAAGCAGCAGGTGGCTTCTTCGTACGTCCATTTATACTCATTCCTCTTTCCCGTTCACATTGAAATAGTTCCTTCTGTTATGGAAGTTTCGAACGAACGAAAAAATGAAAAATCAAAAAAAAAGAGAAAAAAAAAAGAAAAAACAATTTATAATCATTTCTCTAACGTGTACGACGACGAACGTTCGCAACAAAATTAGAACGTTGTTTTCACTTCGTTTAAATTATTTCCTTTTCCGAACGTCCATGTTCAACCCGTATTGAAACGAATTCAATTGATCGCTTAATGAAACTCTTAAAGAAACATTATTACGTTGTTATAAGTTAATATTAAAATGAAAATAATGGAAATAATGAGAAAATTATTTTGTCATAATTATTTTTACGAAATTTAATGATAAACGATATATATATATATATATATATATATATATATATATATGTGTATGTATATATGTTACGTTGAAAAATAATTGAATTATTAAATATTATCATGTTGTAATTCTATATATAATGTCTGTTATAATTTCTATCTTATATTTTTGTTTTAAGTTTTATTCACATTAAGTTTATATACAGATAAAAAAGAAAGAGAAAAAAGAAGGAACAAAATTTACGAAAAAACTAATGAATCAACTGTGTTACGTTAGACGATATTTTTATTTCTTTCTTCACACTTTTCTCCATTCATATACCTTATAAACGTATTCTACCCGCATAGTAAATCCAACACGTGGTTGGTTGGTTTCTGACCCATTCATTCACGAATCTCGAGAACTAAGCTGTGTAGGAAGAGTTAGGAGCACATTCTTCTATGCAAAGGATTAATACGTTTCCTTGTCACTTGCAGCAAGAGGAGAGGACGACAAGACGTCAGGGTGCCGGATTAGGAGGAGCAGGAGGAGGAATAGGAGGAACAACAGTAGGAGGAGTAGCAGGGGGAGGAAGTGGTGGTATAGGTGTAAGTGTAGGTGTATGTTTAGGGATAGGAGGTGGAGGAGGAGGAGGAGGATGTAGTGCAGGGAGCACAAGTTGCGGCGGCTTGTGCTGTAGTAGCGGCTGCGGTGTCGTAGGAGGGGGAGGCGGAGGGAGGGGAGGCTCCACTCATGGCGCCGAGACGCCCTCTAATCTAGCCAGTATCACGCCGACCGCGCGAGAAGCAATACGTTTGCCGTCGGCTCGTAGCCAACGTTTCCAGCATAAGACATGCGACGTGTTGTTGTTACGTTGTCCGAATAATAACAACAATAACAACAACAACAACAACAATAACAACAACAGTAGCAGCAGCAACAATAGCAGCAGCAGTTGCAACAAGGAAGATATTTATTGTGACAGTAGCGACGATTCGGAACTTTTATTGACGCCAAAGTGTCACGTTGAGCAATCAAAGACTAGTCATCATTATCACAGCCATTATAGTCATTATAATCATCATCATCATCATCATCATAATCATAATCATCATAGTTATCATCAACCAGCACAACAACAGCAACAACAACAACAACAACAGATTAGATCGGGTTGCAGTGGCAGTGTTATTTTGAACAGTGGTGTTCCATGTGCCGGTGGTTGTTGTAGTAATAATAGTAGTAGTAGTAGTAGTAGTATTAATAGTAGTAACAACGGTGTTTGCGTTGGTGTGACAGGTAATAATGGTTTCAGTAGTGCACCTTCCCCATGTTGCGAACTAACCAGTACGAGCGATAAATATAAGAGTGCCGTGGAGTCCTTGCTGAAGGCCAACGAAGCGGCGCAAGGCCGTCCCGTTGATAGATCCATGCTGAAGATCGAGAAGCCACAGTCTTCGTCCAAGGTGGTTGCTCTGCACGGTGTCGAAGGGACTGGGAAGTCGATGGACAGGATGAAATCCTCGCAAGACGTCGTAGGTTACGTTGGTAAGCACGAACCAGTAAAATCCAAGGGGAATCACGATTCTACTCATGGATTCAAGGTCGAGAATCTCAAGTATTACGGCGAGTTGAAGGGCTATGATTTTAAATCTTACGGTACGATCGACAAGGCAATCGTTACCGCTCACGAGAAGTCACATTTGCATGGTGCACCACAGGAGAAGCTTTCTCATGAGAAATGTCACGCGAAATTGTCGTCAGGTTCGACGTCCTCAGCATCATCACCGGCGATCCAGGCATACCTGAAGGTACCGAACGTCGTCGATCGTCAAGCTGAGAAGAGTCCCTACGGAGAGCACTATTATCATAGATCGTCACACTCCAAGCCGCAGAACGCGTATCAGGTTTATCAGGAGACGAAGTATTCTTACAACGTTAGTGGGGTGCCAGGAACACCGGCACAGGCCAGCGCAGCCGCAGCGTTCTTCGCAAGGTCAGTCTTATTACGTTTTATCGTTTCTTTCTTTCTTATTTATTCTTTTTTATTTATTCTTTTTATTCATTTATTCTTATACTCGTAGATATTCTTTATATATATATATATATATATATATATATATATATATATATATATATGTATGTATTCTAAACATCATCTGAATTTATTGTTTACATTTTACATATGTCCCTTTGATCTTTGAGATTTTACTACAAGATTATTTTTATTATATTTAAACAGATAACTATTGTATAATATTTTACTATATTATATCGTATACGAAGATTATCGCATATATATCGTCATCGTATCGTTAATTTCGATATATTTATTATAAAAAAAAAGAAAAAAAAATGTATATTAATTTAGATATAATTCGTCATTTTGATATATTCGAGGAAAATTTGAGGAAAATGTGAAGGTAATGAAAAAGAGAAAAAAGAGAAAGAGATAGAGAGAGAGAGAGAGAGAGAGAGAGAGAGAAAGAGAGAGAGAAAAGAATGTTGCCTTATAATCTTATAAAACTTAAAATGAAATCTTTTTCTCATAAAAAAGTTTGACGCATGTATAAAAGAGAGTAGAAAGGTGAAAAGTCGTGCGTTAATTCTTACACGAAAGCTGTGATGACTTTCTTTTTTTTTTCCTTTTTTTTGTTTGAATCCGTACTTATTCCTTTCTTTCTCGTGGAAGAGCCTTAGATCCTCTTCTTAGTGTGTATTTTAATGAAAAGATTTAGCGGACCGGTTTTCTCTTTCTCTCTCTCTCTTTCTCTCTCTCTCTCTCTCTCTCTCTCTCTCTCTGAAAAATGTTCAAAAGATATCAGAGCCCTCCTTAGCTGGAGCTTACGCGAGTTACCTACGTTATGTCTGAAGCTTTGATCTAAGGTACACATTTTCACGAGAACGGTGTTACTCGCGTGAGCGTAAATCGCATGTGGTTTAACGCGCGAATATTAGGGGAGGAAGAGCGAAGAGAAAGCTCTTTTCAGGATTGGTTCGCTTTGCCTTGTATAAAGCCTTAGAATCTTTTTCGTTTTAACTTTAGAACGCCTTAGAACTCGTCTCTTTAATAATCCTACTCTATTATATATTTCTCAAAGCTACATATATAACCAGACGGTGCATCTCCTTTCGTTCTATTACCTCGAAATACAGACGGCCCTCTCCCCCCTATTCACCCTCATCCTCTCCTCCTCCCTACCTTCCCTTAGCCTTTACCTCTTAAAGGTAACTACGCGAATTTCACGCGTGCCACGATCTACGTCAAATCGATTGATCATCGATAATAGAGGTATGTTATAGGCACGATATTTACGTTTTTATAGAAATCTTTAATAAATATATTATTGTCTATAAAAATTAAAATAAATATATCCATGTATTTGTTCGATTGATTTATGAGTAAGTTATATAATAAAGAGTTACGATTATAATAAATATCTTAATAAAATAAATTAATTAAAATTAATAATTAAATTAAATAAATTAATTGATTTAATATAATTAAATTATTAATTATCGATCGGTTTTATATAAAATGTGAACAATTTGTTTATTGGACAATGTTTATTTTAAAACTTATTCTGTATATATATATATATAAAAATATGTATATATCTACATATGTATTTATGTATCTTAAGATTAAATTTCTTTTTTTGATCATAGGATCATTCATTCATTCATTTAAATTCTTTCGATTAAAGAAATTGTGAATGTCTTTTATTTCTTTATTTATATTATTATTATTATTATTACTATTATTATTATTACTATTATTGTTATTATTATTATCATCATTATCTATTTTAGTAGAATTATCCTTTTGAGAAACACCCTATCCTAAGGTATAATCCTTCGTATTTGAAAGGACGTAGGAAGTAGATACATTGTGTTCCGGGATGGTAGGAAAGAGAGAAGAGGACAAGACGAGACACATCTTTGCTCACGTAGCATATGTTGTCCGGACGTATGGCGACATATGATCGTCTTTAAACAGTCGTGCCTCGGAGTCGAAACGATTTCAATGGTCTCGTGATGGTGGGACGGTGGCGCCTCTCGATCGTCGCTCTTATACGAGAGTTCTCGCGACCTTTCCTTTCTTTCTTTCTTTCATTCTTTTTCTCTTTCTTTCTTTCTTTCATTTGCTCCTTCGGGATTCTTTTGAATCGACGGCGTACGTTCACCGTCCGTACGTCCGTCCATACGTCCGTCCTCTTCGTCTTTTTCGTAGGAAGTAGTACTTGTGCGACAAGAATTGAAATTAATCGTGACTCGACGACCCCGACTAAACGCTAGACGTACACCATCTCTTTCTCTCTTTATCTATCTATCTATCTCTCTTTCTCTCTCTCTCTTCTATTCTCTTCTATTCTATTCAATTCCATTCTCTTCCCATCTCTCTTTGTATAACTACTAGTTTCACGCACGCATCGAAGAAATATTCCCAGTGAGAATATCCGATGGAACGTGAACAATACTAAGGTGTTACATTAAAAGGAAACGTTTGAATATCTTTGACGTTAATTTGTCGCTTAACGCTAGATTATGCCGGCATTGATTGCATACCTATGTCGTATTTTTATCGGTATTACAAAGAAGTTGGTGTTGTTGATGGATGTAATTGTAAAATGTTTTTAGTTCCTTTATGAAATTAATTCGTGTCGTCGCCATCAATCAAGTTTTGATATATGTAAATTGATAAAAAGAGAATTATTTTCTTTCCCTCCCACCTTTTTCTCTCTTATTTCTTTTCTTTTTTTTTAGTTGTGATTTTTGTTATTTACGCATAAAACGATGAAATCCGCCAATCTATGTTTTAATATATCCAATCTTCTGTTTTAGACAGTCAAACATAGAGAGGAAAATTTTAAATGTTATTTGCATGGAGATATTACATGTTTATTTCATACATATATAAAAGTATAATTCTCTCGTGTTATATACAAATAAATATCTTTTAAATTATTGTCATTTGTTTTTTCTTTCTTTCTCTCTTTTTTTTTTTTTTATTTAATATGAATATAAAAAAAAGATGTCAGATGTTCTTCGACAGTCCAAAAGAAAAAAAAAGGAAAAAAAGTAAAAAAAAAAGAAAAAGAGAAAGGGAGAAAAAGTAATTCGTCAGTTCCAACATACGTTCAAAAGCCACCAGAAAGGGATGTGGTTTGTAATATATCTTGATGGAAATCGGTAACTGGATTAGCTTCACTATCCGTCTATCATTTTCTTCTTTCTCCATATTAAAAATTCTCATCTCCTGCTGTGCGGTGCTTCCCGTTTCTCAAATTTTTTTTTCCCGAGATCGGCTCATCTTTCTCAGACTTTCTTTCTGAAGTTTCCAATACTTGTAGTTAACTCGTTTTCTCTATTTCTCATGAAATATTCTAGAAGTTTAATGAAAAGTTTTATAAACTAAAAAAAAAGAAAAGAAAAAAAAAGAAAAATGAAAGAAAAAAGAAAAAAGAAGAAAGAAAGAAAAAAGAAAAAAAGAAACAAAAAAAAATTACATAATTACTAAAAAGTATCGATTTATTATTTTTCTTCTATAATATAAATATATAATTGTTTTATTAAATATTTTTATATGGTGAAAAGAGTAGTAGAAAGTATGAAGAATCATTTGAATTATAATTTTATAATGAAGAAAATACAGAATATACATATGTAGAGTATATAGAATATACATATACGTAGATAGAGGTATATCTGAAAAGATAAAAATCGAATGATGAGATCGAATTATAGCGAGAAAGTAACGATTAGTAGACGATATTAGAGGGACCCTACGAATATATCCTGTAGGTCAGCGAGGGTTTGAACTCCATTCGTTCAACAGGTAGCGCTCTCGAAGTTGGTAGGTCGGCAGCACGCTCTTGGGTAGTACGAACGACCCAGCCCTCTCCATTATATTCATATCATGTAAATGCGCCCTACCGTTCCCCGTCCGCCTCCGATTTTCCACCCCCTGCATCACCGCTTTAGAAACGATAGCGAGAAGAAGAGAATCTAGAAGAGAATAAGAGAAATGAAAGAGGAAGAGGAGTAAAGAGAGAGGGAGAGAGAGAGAGAGAGAGAGAGAAAGGGAAAGAGAGAGATGGGTGGAGGGAGGAAGAGGAAGAGAAGGATAAGACCAATCTACTCGTTTTCCACTTTACATTTATTCTAATGATATAAATGGTCGGTCGGTCGATCGCTCGGTCGGTCCGTCGATCGGTCCGTCGATCGGTTGGTTGATGGTATCTCGACACACGCAAACAAAACGATTTCATACATACTTATCGTTTTCGTAGTAAAGAAGATGATCATCGTTTGTCAATAATAATATTTTCCAGACAAATCATGCAATCGTATCCGCTCATTGAAATTTTTTCTACGTACTCACTTTTTTTCCTTCATCCTTCGTCCTTCATTTTCTTTTTCTTGCTTTTTTTCTATTCTTTTCTTTCCTTTCCTTTTCTTTTATTTTCTTTTCTTTTCACGAACATCGTTCAATGGCACGATGGACGTGCAGGTGCGTGGAAAAGGAGTTGCCCGTGCGTAGGCGTCTCACACGTAGGTCCTTTTTTCCTTTTCTTTTTCTTTTTTCTTTTTTCTTTTTTTTTTTTTCTTTTTCTTTATCTCCCCCTCTCATACAACGACTATTAAACCTTAACGCATCGACTATTAAGTCAAGCGACGTCCGTTCGTCATTGTAATACCTACCTCTCGTGTCGCACGCGGAGGCGTTGTCTGCTATGAGAATATCCGAAATCACGTTGAAAGCATTTATCGAGCTTTCATTCTTTGGTTTTATTCTTCTTCTTTTTTCTTTTCTTTCTTTTTTTTTTCTTTTTGCTTGCTTGTGTTTCGCTCACTTCGATTAGCTCTTGCAGCGCGGGTGATTTATGAAAAAATAAAAATAAATAAGTAAATAAAAAAGAAAAGAAAAATAAGAAACACCTATTTGAAGAGACAAAATACATGAGTGGAGGGGAGAGGGAACAGGTAAGGAGGAATAATCGTGCAGCATAAATTTTATCTTTCGATTTTTTCTTTCTTTCTTTTTTCTGTATTTTTTTTTTTTTCTTTATTTTTTGCATTACCTACGAAAAAATTTTGTTCATACGATATGTCGGAAAATGTGACTATATTATTAAAGAAACATAATTAAAAATTATTATTTCGAAACTGAACAACGTTATCCGAATGAATTCAATGTAATATGTCAAAACATTGCTTTCATATCGTATTTAGCTATTTTTTGGTATTTCACTGTTGGCATATGTAATTTTTTTGTTTTCTATTTGTTTTTATAAAACTTCAAACGATCATCACAGCAATCATTAGTCGAAAGTAACGTGTTATAAACAAAATGAATCAATTGAAAACTCTTTTTCAATATTCCCGGTTTGTAAATTATCATTTTAGCGAACTCGAGTATATATATATATATATGTGTGTGTGTGTGTGTGTGTGTGTGTGTGTGTGTGTGTGTGTGTGTGTGTGTGTGTGTGTGTGTGTGTGTGTACATAAATAATGAACATAGTGCAATATACATAGGAAGCATACGTTATATTGAATAAGTTCATGTTCCGACAAACATTTCCCTTTTTTTTTTCTTTTTCTTTTCTTTTTTCTTTTCTTTCTTTTTCCCTGATCGAGATCCTCGATATCGGCAATTAGAAGAGAAATGCTCGCATTAAGCCGATCGATCGGCGGAATCTTAACGAGTTTCGCGCGCGATTATTAAAAGTCGATAGTCGTAGTACGAAGACGACGACGTGCGAGAAGGAGGAGTGGAGATTTGTAATTATCTTTCTGGACATGTATCCAGTACGCGAATCAATGCACGAGCAATTATGTCGTACTTTGCTCTTGGTATTATTACTATTCAATTTGATATAGGTAACGACGATGTTTTATCTCTCTCTCTCTCTCTCTCTCTCTCTCTCTCTCTCTCTCTCTCTCTCTCTCTCTCTCTCTCTCTCTCTCTCTCTCTCTCTCTCTCTCTCTCTCTTTCTGTGCCTTTCTCCCTTTTTTCTGCAAAATGTCGATAGTGAAGATCATCTTTTTACTTGCTTGGCATCAATTAACGTGAAGCATTCCGAATAACTGTGATTAACCGGTTAACGCGGTGTATTGCGGAAATTGAAATCGCACCTTTAAATTAACGTCAGAAAAGGAGGGGGGGAAAGAGAGAGAGAGTGAGAGAGAAAATGAAAAGATTCAAGCCCGATCTTGATCGATCTTCGAAAGAATGATTACCGTTCGTTATCTCTCTCTCTCTTCTCTCTCTCTCTCTCTCTCTCTTTCTCTTTCTTTCTCTCTTTCTTTTTCTCTTTTTTCTTTTCTTCTTTTTCTTTTTCTTCTTCTTCCAGACTACAAGATTCCTTTGAAATCGATCTCTTCGTTCGATGTTAATTATCGATTACTTGGATTAATCAAAGAGTAGAACGAATCGACTTACATGTACATTACTTCTTTTATTCCATGAATTTTTGTATTTTTTTTTCCCTCACTATAAAATAGGGTTTAAAGATACAAGATAACCAGATTTCTTTTTCTTTTTTTTTTTCTTTCTTTCTTTTTGTTTTTCCTTCCTACTCATTTCGAGAAAAAAAAGGAAAAAATATTGAAAATCTTTTCTTTCCGGTATCACCCGGTGAAGAGCCATTTGGAAAATCCGATGGCAATTAAATGGCAAGCAAGTAAAAAAAGGATTTAAAAGGCTCAGCCAGGATCAGTGTCGCTTACGATTTTCTTATCTTTTTGAACGAACCGGAAGGATACGTCTCTACTATATACACACACACTGTCTCTCTCTCTCTCTCTCTCTCTCTCTCTCTCTCTCTCTCTCTCTTTCTCTTTCTCTCTATTTATCGAGAGGAATATCAGCTTGGTCCAGCGTATGTCATTAGTTACCCTGCATTATAGTCGTGGAACGATTCGAATCAATTTGGAGGTTCGTAACCCCTAAATCCGTGGGGGGTCTATGACTGCGTCATATATCACACTGGATGCTAGCCGAAAAGCAGAGGGCACACACGCACATTGTAGGGTGAAAGAAGAGAAAGAGAGAAAAATTTTATCAGAAATAAAAGGAAGAGTAAGAGAGAGAGAGAGAGTGAGAGAGAGAGAGAGAGATAGAAAGAAAGAAAATAATTCCTACCGTAACACCGAGATTGCGGTCGTTAGGGCCTCGTAAAAAGATGAGAAGAGATCGCAAATGTTTCTTTCGTTCTTTTTTATTTTTCGTTTTCTTTTTTTCTTTTATCGACCCAATTAGACGGTGACGAGAGTAAGCTATTATAACGTTTATCGTCTGCGTGTTTGTAGCGTTACATGATTCGAACACGATCTCAATAAATACCGTGGATGTTTTTGGAATGTTTCAATGAAATTAAAAAATTTTTTTTTATTTGCTTATTTTTTATTTTCTTTTTTTTTATTTTTTTTTTATTTTTTTTTTTCTATGGCAATTACGGCTTAACAATGAAACGGAAAATAATCTGCGAGAAGTACACGAATAATTATTATGGAAACGTTGAATATTTCATAAATGGCTGTGTACACGTGTGCGCGTGCATATTTGTATGTTTGTGCGCGTTTGTGTGTATGACAAATAAAATTCGCAAGGGTATAACGGTTGTTAACTGACAATTAACAGACACTTGTATTTTGGTGAGGGGAAAAAAACAGTAATAAAAACAAAGCAATTTCGAGTAGCTATTGTAATTTTCGCGAACAATGAGTTTCATTATTGAAAGTATAATTTTTTTTTTTTCATTTTTCTTTACTCTTTTATTTTTTCTGTTATTTATCCTGCCTTTTAACGGGTATGAAACATTTATATGTACGCGTTGTGTTAATTTTGATCTTAATCCTTATATATACTTTATATGTATATATATACGCCTATTGTGTCACATTTCATAAAGTTTTAAATATCAAATTTGAAGTGGAACTTGAATGCGTATAATTATTAAAAAATGTAAGACATAAGCAAGCTATAAACAATTTCATTCCTACAGAGATTTTTCATCGTTATGATTTACGCTTTTTACATATACGAAAAATCTAAAAAAGAAAAATAGTCGATTCCGGATTATATCGTATGTATACGTACTTATATTGTACGTATTACATTTTACATCGTATGCTTGTGTGAAAGTCCTTTTTTTTTCTTTTTCTTAGTAAAAAAGCTTTCGATACATTCAATATGACGGATATACTCATATTTATGTATGCAAATGTACTATAAAAGTGCATTTTTCTTTTTTCTTCTATCTTTTATTTCTTTCTTTTCTTTTCTTTTCCTAATATTTATTTCTTACTTTTATTTTTTCTCTCATTATTTTATTTTTAACGACTTGGTGTTAAATCGAATTTATTGCTTACATTTGTTTTTTCACGTTTTAGATTCAAAATTTACAAATTATTTAAAAGAGAACTGTGTAAAATATAACGAACACATTACAAAAATCATTCGAAAACTTTTTTTCCAAGTGAAAAAGTTCAAAATGTTCTCATTAAGAGATTTGCGAATACGCATTAATATATTTATGTTTTAATATCGTAAAAGCGAGCACGAGAAATCTTTCCTTTCTTTTCTTTATTTTTCTCTTTCTTTCTTTCTTTCTTTCTTTCCTTTTTTCTTCATTCCTTTTTTTTTTCGTCCTCTTTTTTATTCATTCCAACGGAAAAATGCAAGATCCATTAGCGCGACGTTACATTTTTAACTCTCGTTTGCTCTTTCAATTTAACTTTCGAACTCACATGCGACCTATTTTCCTCTTGTGCTCGGATATTTTTCTCTTTACAAACTAGCATGATCATCTCTTTTTTTTTCTCTCTGTGTCTCTCGTTATAGTATTCCTCATCGATGTCACGTTTCCAGAACCTTCTGTTAGTACTTATCATTGATCGAAATTTTCATCTACGTACTATATTCGCAGATCGAGTCAAACATGTTTTCTATAAACGAACCAGGGATATCTATCTATCTATCTATGTATCTATGTACATCTATGTACATCTATAGTATTTTCTTTAGCTCGTGCAGTAAATTATGCGAAATGCTCACGCTGAAAGTAGATTTAATTAGTACCGTTGCTCGATGAGAGGGAATGAGGTCTCTGTGGCCCTTTGTCTGCCATGAGTCGTGCTATCTCGAAAGAAGCTCATGAAAAGCCGTCCAACAATGGAACTAATAATGCAAACTGTATAATACGTTCTGTGATCGCGTGCTCCAATTGTAGTTGAGAAATTTCCTCCTTCTCCTCCTCCTCCTCCTTTGTCCATCTCTCTCTCTCTTTCTCTTTTTAAAAACGTTATTCTCTTTTCTATGCGTTTTCTTAGATAATATATATACACACACACCCATACTTTATTTATATCTTATTTATATATATATATATATATATATATATTTAAATGTCATAAAAGCGGGACGTAAAATTAGCTTATCGCATTATTTCTTTCAAAGGCAAATTTATTAAGAAAATAATAATAATAATAATAATAATAATAATAATAATAATAATAATAATAATAATAATTCGATCCGATAAAACCAAAAAAGATCGAGTATTTTCTTTCGTCCTTTTTTTTTTCTTTTTTCTTTTTGTAATTTTCTTTTTATCCTTCTTCTATTTTTCAGCATTGATATTCAAAGCGAACGGTGACAGTAAATCTTTAGACGTAGATCCTTTTCGATGTTCGGTACCATCTTTCAGATTCAATTATAGATTTCCGTTGCAGCTACAGCGACCGTTAGAGATAGATAGATCGGAGTGTGGAAGACGTTTTCCATTGGAACTTAGTTGGACTCTTTGGATTCCTAATTTAAGAAAGAGAGAGACTATTAATCGATATCATGTTTTTCGTATTAACGAAATACGACTTTACGTTCAAGTGTCCATTATCTTGCAAAAAAAAGAAAAAGAAAAATTATCTCAGAAAAAATGAATGTTTGTGTATGTGTATCTATGGTCTTAATTATTCGAATATCGTTTCAGATATCTATTATGTTTTAGTTCTCTTTTATTTCGGAGAAATATAAAATAAAAATCAAAAAGAAGAAAAAGAAAAAGAAGAGTAATAAAAAATAATTTTACGTCTTGTTTACACGAAGTTTCTCGCTTACACGAGAGTAACAATTTTTTATCACACTAAGATATGATCCAGTGTTTCGTTTCATATCATCTCTCTCTCTCTCTCTCTCTCTCTCTCTCTCTCTCTTTCTCTCTCTTTCTCTTTATCTCTTTATCTGCTTCCATTTTACTTTCTTTTCTTTTCTATCGAGTGAACAAGAACGAAAAGAGAAAGAGCGATCCGGAGCACGAGAGATCGCGTAACGGGTGGCGATAAAGTACTTACGTCGTTCACCGTAACATGAACAAGGGAGAGAGAGAAAGAGAGAGAGAGAGAGAGAGAGAGACCAAAGCCACGCGGGAATCGCCATGACAAAATAACGAACAGCTCAATTAGGCGCGTCGTAAAATGCAAATGTATGCGCGTGCCAACTCGATCGTGTGCTAGTTAAGTTTCTTGCGTGTTAAACCACCCACGTATGTAAGTACGTGTTTTCTTTCTTTCTCTGTATAACAAAGTTTCTACGTTTGCGTGTGCGCGTTCCTGCGTGTACGCGTATGCATGTATGCATGTATATATATATATATATATATATATATATATATATATATATGTTTTTGTAAAAAGTGTGTAGATATTCACGAAGAGGACGAAGAAAAGAATTCGTTCTTTCTCTTTCATTCTATCGAAAGCATGTGCACGTACACACATGACACATGTACACACACATGGTAGAAAAGTTGTTCGCCCGTAACCAAACGGATGTAATAACTTTAATTGTTAATTAACGCCGGTCTTTGTGTGTCGGTACGCCATGAAGGAGGAGGAGAAAATCCTCTCGTGACTATTGCTTTACGGGGCCTTTGTCCCTTCGTCTTTTCACTGTTTCACGATTCACATGTCTCTAAGTTCGTATGGGCCAACATTGAAATATTAATAATTCGTTGGATTTAATTATCCAACAAAGTGGTTTTAGGCTTTTCACATAATAACTATTTCCTTTTCGTACGTTCTATATTGTTGTTAAATTTTAATCTAAACACTGAAATATCTCGGGTTTTGAATTAGCGAATGAATGAACGAACGAACGGGTGAATGAACGAATGATCAAATGAATGAACTTTCCTTTCTCGTATAATCCACCGTGAATTTTTGCTCTATCCAATTCGTTTTTTCTCTCTTCCTCTCTTTCTCTCTCTCTTTCTCACTCTCTCTCTTTTTCCTCTTTTTCTATCTCTTTCTCTCTATCCATTTATTGTTAATGCATCAAAGCAATTAATTTATTAAATAGACTGACGCTTAAACTTCCTACAGACCGCGATGTTTCGATTAAAAACCATCTATTAATTTGATGAGTAACGGGCATGTTTGAATTTTCGATATTTGTTTATCCTCGTCGTTCATAATCCCATTTGCTTATCATGTATCTACATATATTTTATGTATTATATACCTATATATTTATAATGCGTTCAATTAATTTGAAATTGTTATCATGCTGCCGTTCTATTCTTATCTTTTTGTTTTTTTATTTTTCTTTTTTTTTCTTTCTTTCTTTCCCTCTCATTTTATTATTCTTTCAAATAATGTTATTCACATGGCAAAAGAGTATTTGCGGTAGTAGTCGATGTCATTTTTAAGCACAACCGAGAGTCTTATTATTATGAATAGAAAAAGACACTCAGAGAGAGAGAGAGAGAGAGAGAGAGAATGACAGATAGAGAAAACATACTTCTTCAAGGTAGATTTGTTCGACTGTTTTAATAATAGCAAGGCACGATCTTAATCTTTCTTTGCTCTTATATTAAGTGGCTCTTCTGCGCGAAGTGGAAGATGAAATATTACGGGAAGCATCTCATTATCGGTGAATGAACCGTTTCTCCTTGTGTTTCTTCTTTTTAT
>NC_060960.1:2016838-2019338 GCF_910589235.1 Vespa crabro
TTTTTTTTTTGAGATCAACATATAAAACGTCTCGTAAGTATGTCGAGAATTTAAGGGAAAAGGAATACTTTTAAGATAACAAAATCTGTTTTCTAAAAATGTTTTTAATGTTTTTTTTTTTTTTCAATTGACTTATACATACGTGAAGATCCAAACAAACATTATAAAAAAAGAAGACACTTTATCATATGCTTTGAAATCGGACACATTGTAGATTTTGTACTATGTACCTCATCGAGATGAAAGAAAACGATTCATCGATTAAACCAACTACGTGAGGTTTCTCGAGTGCTATTAAAGTCTTTACGATCCTTCAATTGGAAAACTCACGTCTATGTACGTGAGATGTATGTATTTAAGACTCTATTATAGGTATTCTCATACGATTGCCATTATTATTATTGCATTTATGTACTTCCATGATACTTTGTTTGCTATTACACCAACCCATTGCCGTTAACTTGTCGTTACTATAATAAACTTGGTATATATCTCTCTCCCTTTCACTCTCATTCACTCTCTCTCTCTCTCCCTCCTCTCTCTTTCTCTCTCTTTTTTTCTTTTCTCTACTGAAATATTTATAGTTATTTGCATGTTATCCATCAGTGTAATAGAAGGTATATTTTAGATCATCTGACATCATGTCATCGATACAATTTCACATGTTTCCTACCAAGTTCCAAATAAATTATGAAATTATTATGTTAATCATTTCCATTGTCGACTATTGAGAAAGCGAGCGAGAGAGAGAAAGAGAGAGAGAGAGAAAGAGAGAGAGAGAGAAAGAGAGAGAGAGAGAGATCTCATTATTACTTTATCTATTATTTTACATCATATACTTTATGAGCATTCTACATATATTCTCGAATATGCTTATTATTATTTCACGTATTTATATTAATAGTATTATTTGTATTGTTATTATACGTAGTGCAAAATTGTATTATTATTATACCTAATGCAAAATTATTCAGCAAGCTTATTCTATGGAATTGATTAATCATACGAGTAATGGTCAAATTGAAAAATTTCTTAGAAATTCAATTTTATCACTAATATTATTTTAGATGAATCTACATTATAATAATGTATGATTATTAACAATATATGTACTATATAAGTATGTACGAATTATGTATCACTCATATATATAATTATACTTCAATATGAAAATTGTTAAGAAACGAGAAAATAACGAACGCATGGATTTATCACGAGAAACTTACTGAGAAAGAGATCTCCTATTATCATCATTTATATCTACGTTATATAATTTATGAGCATTATATATGTATTCTCAAATATATTATTTACTATTTCTTCTATTTATATTAATAGTATTATTTGTTCTATCATTATATGTAGTTATAACCTAAATTGTTTAGTAAGCTTGTTCTAACTAATTAAACTAATTATACGATATAATTATGAAACTGATCAACTTTAAGTTTTTTTTTAGAAATTAATTTAAATATACGTATATTATTTTACATGAATCTATATTATAATAACGCGTGATTATTAACAAGATATAAACATAAGGACATATGTATAAATTATGTCAATTTCATAATCATCGATTAAGATCATAACAAATGCATACTTTTGTTTTTTTTTTTTTTCATTGTTTTTATTCGAAATTTATTAGATCACGAAACTTTTACTTTCGAAAATGAAAATTATTATGAGGAAATCGAGGAAATGAGGAACGCGTGGATTTATCACAAGAAACTTTCATAAGAGAGTATTCTCTAAGAAGATTAGGCTTTGTAATGGTGTCGGTAAGAACGTAGCTTATAAACAAATCCGATCGGAGCTACGGATCGTTGGAGAAAGGAGCCCTCCTCCACCCTCTTATAAGGGGGCCGGGCATTTTCCACGGGATAGAATAAATAATGGGGAAAGAGGGAAAGAAGAGTTTCGCGTGGATCACAACATACATTTGGTCTCTTCGAAAGACGGATATAAATCCATTTTCTGCGGCTACAGAATACGATATAAGAATTCCGTCAGTCCCTTGGACTCTCTTTCTCTCTCTCTCTCTCTCTCTCGTTTTCCTTTTCCTCTTCCCATTTTTCTCATCTTCTTCGAGTAACTTCTTGCCACGATCCTTCATCCCTCGTCTTTTGTCCATTTTGCAAATCCTTCGCTGAAACTTCAACGTGGTGAGCCGCAGGCAGTGGACCTTTAAATGGTTTGGCACATAAGCATGGTGAACAATAATGTTACGTGTTTTGCATTATCAAGTAGTGAAATAATATTTTTTCTTCTTTTTAGAAAACTTACAATATATATATATATTATTGTGTATGTGTATATATTGCAATCTACTCTATATGCGTGTATGTTATTATGTAGATGTAATTCGTGTCTTGGGAAGAATATTTTTAGAGATGTTTTCGAAACGATAAAAAAAGGTTTCACCTTTTTCCATTTTTTTTCTTCCTCTTTTTCTTCTTCTTTTATCTATTTGATTTATTTATTTTATTATATTAATTTT
>NC_060960.1:2024338-2029338 GCF_910589235.1 Vespa crabro
CTTTTATAAAATGTGGCACCTATAAGCTACATTGTTGTATTTTTTTATTATTATTATTATTATTATTATTATTATTATTATTATTATTATTATTAATATTAATATTATTATTATTATATATTTCGAGTACAGAATTAATTTCAATGGAAAAATAGAGGTGCCCAGGGATCACGCAAATGTTTCAAAATTATTTATGAATAACCGAAATTTTGCGTTAATGAAAACAGAAAAAAGCGTCATACCCGTTAAATATTATTGTTATCATTTTCGTTTTTACATAGTACCAATCAATATCATCAGTCTACTTTGTAAAACCGATGGACCACGTATATTATTATTTTTTTTTTTTTCCTTTTCTATTTTGTTGCATTCATAATGGTGTTCCAAAAATGGCCAGGGCGAGTGTCCCATGAGATACTCATGGGTGCTTTCTCCAATATAATGGGTTACACTGTCTTTCTTACAAACAAACACACACGCACGCACATGGATACGTACGTAGACACAGAAACGCACATGGATATAAGTATGTATATGTTGGTACACTGGGTAGGTAGAACGGTACTTGACTTATAAACGTGACCATTCACCATTGTTATATTGCTTGCTAACACGACATTAATACATCGCCGAAGAATTATGAGGCCGCGACACGATAGTGGGGATTTCGGAAGAGGCCAAAAGAGAAGGGAGAGGGATGGGAGATGGTGTTGATTTTAAAGAAGTGGGGATGAACAAGACGGGACAGCGAGACTTTGAAAAATCGCTTCGTGCGTTAAAAGCATCAGAGATTAAAATTAAATCCTGACATTTTTCCGTCCCTTCGATCTTCCAAAGATCTTTCTCTCTCTCTCTCTCTCTCTCTCTCTCTCTCTCTCTCTCTCTCTTTCTCTATTTTTCGCCCTTTCACACAGACTGTGGTTACGGGCATTCGCGTCCCTAACGCATTCCTTCGTCATTTTCTCTGTGGGGTCCTCTCTCCCTCCTACTCTACCTTTATCCCTACCCATTTTCCCTCTTCCCTCCGTTCCCTATCCGTTCGTCGTGTCGGCACGATTTTTCATCGATAATTAAACGGCACTAAATTAACCTAATGTCTTGTCGGACAGGAGCGATAAGAGTAAACTAAATTATAACTACTTCAACTACTTCGACATATTTTTTTCCTTTTTTCTTTTTCTTTTTAATTTTACTTTTCTCTTTCTTTTTTGTTTTCGTCCGAGAGAAAAGTCGTCAATATTGGAAACTACGTTAAATTACAATAAATGTGTTTACGTTTAACGGGATATATGTATTATATTTCTTTTTAATACTTTCTAATTATTTAACGGATTTTAATCGATGAGTTAAAAGTTCTCTATGTGTATATTTTTTCTAATATGTATATTTTGTTAGAGTTAGAGTTTTTTCCTCTTCTTTTTTCCTTTTTTGTTTTTCTTTTTTTGTTTTTCTTTTGTTATTAAAATTATTCCGTAAGTAATAAAAATAAAATGCGTTGTCCTTGGAGATCGATGATTTTTTTTAATCTAACGACGTTGTCATCGCATAATTAGTTTTCATTTCTAACTAATTTCATTACATTTGTTTCATTGTTCTAATTATATTCATGTTCGAATGAAGAGTTAAAGATTACACATAAATATTTTTTCATTTGTCGTTGAGGATTGATAATTTTTTCTAATTTAATTAATACTTTCATAAAAACTACAATGTAAATGATATTTTCTTTCATAATGAAATTATTTATATATTCCTTTTTTATTGCTCTCTAATTACATTTTCGTTGAAACGAAAAATAATATAAATATTTCGTCGGGAGAGATAATCAATTTGATTCATTTTTCTAATAATTTCTAGTTTTCTTGTTGATAATAAATAAAAACAAAATAGATTGTCGTTTATGATCATTGGTAGGATACACGCGAGTGGTAATTTTTAATCTAACAATGTCATCGGAATGTGTCCACGATGTTGTCTGTTCGAGTAAGAGAATGTCCTCTTCCTTGTTTGTTACGCACGCAGGTAACGAGCGAACGAGCGAGCGTGCACAGAATTACAAAGCTTTTAGGGTGAACGTAATTAGTCCTTTTTTCTTCCTCGTTTACCGTGAGCAACAGTTTTTGAAACGATAGCAGGAGTCTTTTGGAATTTAATTACTGTATCGCGGTTGGCTTTTTGGCCAAGCCACTCCATTCGACTCTATTTGACTCGTTATGTGTATGTACGCGCGTTGTTTGCGTATGACTGTGTAATTAACATGTTTCTAAATCTTTCTTTTTATTACCTACAATAGCAAAATTTTTTTCATCACGTAAAAATAACCACTTTTAATATTCCATTTTAATTTACTGACTTTTAATTTCAATCTTTTGTTTCTATGCGCTCTTTCATAAAACAAATGTAGATTCATTTTGTTATTAGAGGAGTATAGAAGTAGAGAAGTATAGTAAAAATTAAGAAAAAAATAGAAAAATAAAGAAAAAGAAGAAAAAGAAATAGAAAGCACTGATTATTTCAAGAGAGAAAATCTCTTTGTAGGTAATAATTCGTTTGGGACACCCGGTATAAGCGCATCGACCGTGATACCGTAGTTCTCTTCTTTTATCGACCGTACGAAAACGTTCTCATATTATATCACTTGCATCGGTTAAACATTTTTCTTGACTCCCTGCCAGATGGCGCTAGTTTGTCGTATGAGCTATTACACTACTTCGAAAATCAATACTTATCGGATTAAGTTATTTTCGATGCAGACTACCAAAAACCGAATCAGAATGCATCACGATGTGAATAATTTGAAGTAAATATTTCTGCAATAATTTTCTTTTCCATTCTATTAGCTAGATTTTTAATAAGTTCGTTGAATAAAAGTGACATTTTTTATTTTTTCTTTTTCATTATCTTATTTAGATGTTTAATATATTTAGAAACTTAACAACGATCCTATTATAAAATAAAATAATATTAATTAATATAACAATAGCTAATAGGATAATTATCAGAAATATATATATATATATATATATAAGAAATACTTCGTAATAAACAGATTTTTTCATCTTGAAATTCTATAATCATTTTGATGAGAAAGACAAAAGTAACTAATCACATTTAAAAATAGATAACCTTTGGCATAATATAGGATACAATTAAGCGGGTGATTATGAAAGCGATTTGAATAAAATATTACAAAAAAAAAGTATAAAACTTTTAATTCATTTGCTTAAGTAACGAATAAAAGCAATGAATTAATTTTTTTGTGATTTTTAACTTAGATTACTTTCAGAATCACCGATTCATCTGATCGAAACTATCTTAAACGAATTCATATGGACGATGACTATAGAAATAGGAATAATAGTAGATAGCTAGATAGCGAGGTAGCGAGGTAACTAGGTAACTAGATAGCTATGTAGGTGCAGATAATTGCGATGGAGTACCGACATCGGATTTCCCCATAGAATCCATTCGATAGATCGTTAAAACATAAGTCAAGGATCGATTCCGACGAATGATAGTGTCCATCTATTCCGACGTTTCCGTAATTGCGATTTCTTTTCGATGAATTTTCTCATTCTGCCGTTAGCTGGATTGCTGTCGGGTTTTAAGCGAGGAAGAAAGATCGACAGACATTAAAAAGAGAGAGATAGAGAGAGAGAGAGAGAGAGAGAGAGAGAGAGGAAAGGAAAAGTAAAAAGAGAAAGAGATACGATCTTTCATGAAAACGAATTAAAAATGATAATGGAGTTTTGAGGATCGGCCTGAATCTGACTTCTTCGGAAAGAGGCAATTTCGATTTTCGTGGCTGCGATTTGGCTCTTTCGTTTCTCTTCTTCGCCATTTACTCCTCCCATAAAACTCTTCTTCAGCATCCTTCCGTAGTGAAATCTGAGGAAGAGAGAGAGAGAGAGAGAGAGAGAGAGAGAGAGAGAGAGAGAGAGCAAACAAAAAGAAAAAAAAGAAAAGTAAAGAAAAGAAAAGAATGAAAAAAGAAATCGACGAGACAGAACGAAGGGAAAGATCGAAACGAAATCACACTGTGGATGATAAAGAGACATCGAATTGGTCGAAGAGGGTTGGGAGAAGGAGGTGGGGGATAAAGAGGGAGAGGGGAAGATTACCGTGGGTAGTTCCTCTGTCCGCGGAACTCGCCCGGAGACAAATATTATTGGAACGAGATTAATCGTCGGGATGAGCGCTGCTTCGGTTCGCATAAGTTCAGGGACCGAATTCGTTTTCTCTCCCTCGACGGTTTTTTCTTTTTTTTTTCTTTTTTTCTTTTTCTCCTGTTTTTTTTTTCTCTTCTATCCCACCTCGTTTTTCTCTCTGCGAATCGAATTGGCACCAAGATAGATATCGTTCATTTTTATCATCGTTCTTTGGATTTTTCTTTTTTTTTTTTTTTTATTTGCTTTTTCTTTTTCCTTCTTTTCTTCCTTCTTTTCGTTCTCCTCTCTCCTCCAATCATTCTCACCTGACATAACGTTGCGAGATTTTTTTTCTTTTTTATAAATTTTATTTACATACCGAATAGTTCGTATTTATGAATAATATGCCACTTAAAGATCATGCATGATATTGGAAGATTAATTGTTTACCATAAAAATATCGCAGAGTTTATTAGGGTAATCTTACCGAAATCAATCAATCGGCTCAGTAATTCGTTTCTTTTAATCATTAATGTTTTAAAATAAATTTTAATGTTCTCGATAGATTCTACTTACTTCTCAAAAAGATTAACAGAACGAAAATCTCGTAAATTAATAATTACTAACAATATTTCTTTATTACAATTCATTCGTACTTATTGTTGATATTATTGGTATAGTGATCACGAATGTCATTGGTTTTATAATTCGAAAATATATTTTTTTACGAATTACATATTATTACATAAGGGTAATCTAAGAGTATATATCATGGAAATAACTCGTAGTTTGAGTGTTCAAGCTTTAAAGGAAAACAGAAAAAAGAATGATAAAATTAGAGCGAACAACGAA